>NC_054537.1:24736951-25041951 GCF_017654505.1 Polyodon spathula | reverse complement strand
AGAAAGTGTCTGGAATTGTTTATATTGTAACGTTGAGTGCAAATAAAATGACCCAGACGACCGCAGCAAGATCTTGTACGCAAAACAGCACACTTAATTCAGTAAGGTCAGCACACAACAACACAAAGGCTAGCTGCGCCTTTATACAGCAAAATCCCACGATCACGTGTAATATTCATATGGTTTCCATGTGGGGCAATTTTATGGAAGGCCACCTGAGTCAAGCCTGTTAGTACATGTTTCAAATAAATTACTACGTGTAGTACTTGTGATGATATGTGATCATTTATAGATGAGCCCTTGTGCCTTACTAGAAAAGGAAGTAGTAATTGTTAGATGGTCCCTGCAGCAGGAGTCAGATGTAAGAACATGGCCGACTTGTAAAAAGTTTCTGAAGATTACTAAATAAAAAATAAGTTCTATTTCATTCGCTTGTATCTTTATTGAAACCCAAAGAACATAACACAGTGGTACTGCGATACACTACGTGTTCAATTTTGTTAACAACACGTACTATGTTTACTACACGTACAAATTTGGGCCAATCAGTTCTTTATAAATGAAATAATTTAAAGAAAATAGTATGTGTACTAAATGATCCAATGAAAAGTCATCTCATATTCCCCATGCTCTTCCAAAAGTGATCAGACAATTTGAGCTTTTGAATATTTTTAAAAGCCCTCTCAAAACATTCCTTTTTAAACGTGCCTTTCCAGTTGTTTAACTTCTGTTTCAACAGTGTTTTATATGTCTTTAATTTTCCTGTAGTATGTTTTTCTTTTTTCTGTCACAGTAAAACTTCCAATAATAACTGCAGTCTTTTGTAAATGGCGAGTTATGAACAACAATACAATACGCGCTACACTGGATGTGATATTTTTAGTGGATTTTATTGTTTTTGTTATTATTAACAGTGGTAGATGCAATTCAGTTTTTCAAAGCTGATTCGTTCCTCTGCTTGTTCATTTTCTAACGTTTTGCATATCCTTGTTTACTTTTGCTTTATAATCTGGGGTGTACAATGCAGTGGCATTGCTATAAAATAAAACTGTTACTTAATACCCACTGACACAACCGTTTAACGATGTTGCTGGTCTGTTGCAATTTAGTTATGATAACCCTATAAGGTTGTATGTTAGTGGCTTCACCATGATTGCATCTGAAGTATTTGAAGATGTTACAAATGCCAAACCTCAATGAGACGGCTGCACTCAGCAAATGTATGGGAGCAGCACAGATGAAAATCTCTCGCCGCCATATTTGCAATATTCCTTATTTTAAATTGATGTCTTCTTGTTTAAATGATAAACCAAAGGTTATTGGCTACTGTGCCAATTACATTGTACATAAGAAGCGAGTACAAGAGAAAACGTTGTAAGACAAGCTACTAAGGTAAAATGACTAGACACTAATGTAGGAAATATGTAGCCTGTGCCATTTTTTAGAACACGTACCAATTAAAAAGTTTCTGAACCAATTAAAATTGGTACATGTAGTAATTTCTGTGCTCTGATTGGTCCAAATGAGTACATGTAACGAATATTTGAAACGTGTTCTATAAAATGTGTTTTTGACCCAGATGGCCCTCTATACAATGTACACGTGAAATGGCGATGCGCATGCACGTTGGGAGAATTACTCGTGTAAATCAGGTTTGTGGCCGAAAAAAAACAGCCAAAGTGAGGCATAGGGTACACCAGTAAATGACGAAAAATATTGCAAGGAAGCAGGTCAGTTGTTACTGTGGATTCCAAGACAGCAGAAAGTAAGTGTCTGATGGGTGGTTTTATGGTTAGCAGTGGTATAGTTCATCTTCATGGTAATGGGGGCGGCATTTTTATTATTGTTTTTTACTGTGCCCGGCCTGTCATGTTGTATATCTCTTGTGGGTTTACAGTTCTATGTAAAACCACTTACCATGAATTGTGTTAAACCCTTGTTATAGTATTAAAGCAGCTGTTTGAGAATACCCTTGCTGTAAAAACTGCACTAAACTTAAACACAAAGAGCAAGTGAGCTGCTTAAATATCTAACTTAATTAATTCCCGGGCTGTTTTTGATCCCAGCTATGTCCGAAGACAACACATGTCTGCCCTCCGCATTAATAAATATCGCTGGTGAACTGGATGTCATGAGCCCAGCTCGATCACCCAAAACCGCGCAACAAACACCCAACAAGTTGTTGATGTCCTCTTAGAACTGAGCAAATGAAATTGCAAATGAACGTATTGATTGTGTTTTATGTGTTTGCATCATTAATATTTAACAACAGTAAATCCAACACAACTTAAAAGAAAGAAGAGAATCTCTGACAGCACAAGTCTCCTCAGATCACTGCTGTCCAATTGAAACTGGTGGCTAAGGTAACCTTCACAGTTGCCAAGTCCACTTATAATAAGTGGGATTGAGCTTGTTTTTTAGAGTAGCGGGTTGGAATTTGCATAAACATCCATGCTCTAACATTGGTTGCGTTTGTTTTGAAAAGCAGTGCCGCTTCCTTTCACGGCGAAGCCCCAAAAGCAACACTCAAAAACTTCGTTGTGACCTTGACAGGTAAGGGACGGACAGAGACAATAGTTTGTGCAGAATACAACAGTCAGAGTGCAATTTAAAACGACAACTGTTATCAAACACGTCAGTATGAGTTTGTCAGTCTCAGTTAAAACCAGTTTTATTACCCATATTTGCCCAAGCATGGTGTTGAATGCTTCCTCAGCAGACGTCAACGGTCTGGACAGGTCGAGTTTCTAAGCCAGTAGTATATGTAGCATCACATGATCCCCTATATGCTGTATTGCCTGAACAAAAGGGAAATTTATATATATATATATATATCTTGACCACTCCACAATTATATATATATATATATATATATATATATATATATATATATATATATATATATATATATATATATAAAATCGTCTCACCGGTTTTCAGCCATGGTGATCTGCAATAAATGTTGGTCAGTTTCATTTTATACCTCTCAGTTCTTTTCTAACAACATGACACCCCACTAATGATATTTTAAAAACTGTTTGGGCAAGAGCAGTAAAACACATTATTAACCAATCGGGCACGAGGTATTTTGCGTTATTACAGCAGCTTAGATTGACTCGTGTACCCGTTCTCTGCGCATGGAAACCACATTTTCACAAAATTTCACTAGTAATCTTCAAAAACAGCACGAATACTTTACACATAGCTAATTTACATATCAACCCCCTCCTTTCCCATTTAATTGCATAACATCGGGTGAAAAGCCTAGTTTACTCAAGTAAAATAAACTGAGTGAATGGAAACCCAAAAAAGCATTTTACATAAAGCAAATCCAAGCAAATGTCTCAAGCTAAAAAAAAAGCATGGAAACTCCACCATTTAGACAATGTAAACACAACAAGACACGCTATTGGACCCCACAAATCGAACGACTCACAAACACAACACAATTGCAGAACATTCACAAACACATTGTGGTCACGACTCAATCACTTCAAAACAATGTGATTATTCTGGCTGGGTTTGATACTGAACAAGACACACTTTTTACGTTGTTCCAGTTCAACTGTTCAACGGTAAAATTTGAGGGTTGTTTTAAAATTTAAGGGTTGTTTTTTTTTAGTTTATTAACTTAACAGATATTGTTAATTTTTAGCTAAAGGTTAGAGTTAGGATTAATAAAAACTTGATTTAATTTGCTAAACATTACTACAGTAACAATCTGAATCGATTTCAAGCATATGATTGACTGGATATTGATCATCCATGGGGCTCTGGTGTTTACACTTTTGCATTTGTTGGAAGAATTGCCTGTCTTCTGTTGAGAATTGCTTTTTGATTTTGTTTTAAATTGGAGTCTTAGTTTTGTTTTTCAGAAGCATAACCGGTATTTGGACTTGTTTTGGCATATATACTTATTGAGTCTGGATTTTGAAATAATTTTGCATATCATTTTTAGTTGGTGCATTTGTACCGTGGTTAATTAATTGTATCTTATTTAGTTTGTTTTTAACAGCAGATTTCCATGTACAGTACTTAATCTAGTAATTAGAAAAGATTATGTTTTAATAGGTATTGTAAAACAAGAACATTTTAAAAACAATCCGCAAAATTAATGTGCCATGAAATATATTACCGGTATTCACAAATATATGTACCGTACATTAGGTGATGGGGGAGTTGCAACAGCAGTTCTACAATACGTTATTTCTGGTCACATGCACGCTCTCAATTGCCATGGTGCTGGTGCCAAAGATTACTGGGTAAAACAGAACCGTTAATTGTTTTTGAATACGGTACTGTATTATCTCAGAAAGTGGTACAGGGCCTAAAAAGTTTAAACAAATACTGCATTGATGTAACACAGAGGCACAGCGACAAGATGAGTTGAAGTTTGATTTTTTGTTTTGTTTTTAACACATCTTTAAACATGGCCTATTATAAATGTTAATGTATCCGAATGGCAATCACATTGATTAATTTGTACGTGTTCATAATTTAGTTTGGATTCCTTTTTCTGAGGAGCCAGTCAAAGTTTGTTTAAGGCTGACTTAAGTATGCTGAGGTGTTAAGAGAACTTTTCTGTCCATTATACAAAATACATATACTTAACGAAAAACTGAAAAATGGGACATTTAGAAATCTAACATGAAATACTGTACTACTATTATGGCTTCCGGTAGACTTTTACGATATCATTACATATTTTCTTTGATTACACATTGTTAAATAAAAGAGCTAAATTATGTTCATATAGGTTTTTTTTTAGGTTTTTTTTTTTTTTTTTTTTTAAATTGGTCTAAATCTTAAAATTATAGATGATACAAAACTTGTGGCCATAGCTGTATAAATAGAGAATTAGGCTGGAGATTTAAATTCAACTGATGGTTAGATTGGATGACAGAAAATGTAAAAATGGGTCATCCCTCCATTTTTTTAAATTGCAGCAGTGCTCTAAAGGTGTTATGCCTAATGATTTAATGTATTGCATAAATACAATAGAGATACTGATTAATATGTATATATATATCACTTTTGTCTGGGCATTTGATTGATACATTTTAACATTCTACAAAAGGTAAATTTATACACAGCATTCTTTCATAGAATTCCTTATTTTTCTTGCTACTTTTACCAGACCCTCAGAAGGTGCAAATGGTCTTCTAAAACCTGCAGAGGCAAAAAAAAAAAAAAAAAAAAAAAAGAGAGCAACTGTATCTAGGTTTGCAATATTTAGTTTTTCATATGAGCATCAACATTTTTTACTCAACAGATGTAGGAAGCACTGGGCACAGAATGCATAATTTATTTTAACACAATGAAAGTAGTTCTTCTTCAACTGCAAGAATAGCATTACACCATTATAGTCTTTTCACCTGAAAGACAATGTATCTTCCTTTATTTTGCCTCACTTCCTTTCTTTGTCAGTAAGAGGTGTTTGTGTATTTTGCAGCACAACCTAGATGACATCCACAAATAATTGAATCACTGAATTATTTGTTTGTTTGTTTAGCATTAGGAGTTTGTGCCAGTTCTGTATCCCTTACTTCACAGCACAACATAGATGACATGCAAAAATGTGATGCCACCATTTTATTTATTTTCAAAACTCTGTTGTAGACATCCCATCAGGCCTCATCCTCTGCCCATGCAGATGAAAAGTGTATTGGAAATAGTGAGTGCGAGAAACCTTGGTCCCAAATGAATTCTGTGTACTATACTTACAGATCAACATTCTGTTGATTATTAGAAGTATGCCTGTCTATCTGAAGTGAGGTGAGTGACAGAGTGAGAGAAGTACAGTCATGGAAAAGTTCAGAGCTGTTTAGAAGCAGTAAGGAGAAATTACATCTTTAACTGCTTTAATCAGAAAATACATTAATTGGGAAATTGCTGCAGCTTAAATTCTAACAGTTGTGTGTCTTTCTCTTATAACAAGCTGAATCTCAGAGCAGCTGATTCAAATTCGGTGCCTTTCTGAGACAAGGGTGCAAGGCGGAGCTACAGGCACCTACAGACACAAACAGAAACAAGGTAGTTCACACAGTGACAGCGTGGGGAGAAGTAGTGGTGGAAAAGTTTAGAAGCAGTTAGAAATAAGGTTGATAGCTGCAGAAACTACACTTAAACTTACAAAAAAATTAACATGGCCTTCAAGCCAGTAATCTGTGACACCTGCATGATGTGTGAAATGTGAAAAAAGCCAGCACCGCTAAACCAAGTGTGTGTAAAGTTCTGCAAGATCCAGGACGTGCTTCAGCGAGTAAGTATGCTAGAAATGGAGCTGCAGGATATGAGCGAGCAACAGGAGTTTGAGGAGCTGGCACACCCGAAATTCTTGGAAATTTACACCCCTAACAGACAGAAAGCCACCAGGGAGATAGAAGAGGGTCGAAACAGCTGGGTTCAGGTAGGCAGAGGCAGGGGAAAAACACAACCACCAGAAATCAAAACGTCAAACAGATTTCGCCTACTTCAAAATTTAGATGATCAAAACCAACATCAAGAGAATAAAAGGCAACATCCAGGACCCCATAAACAATGCTGGCCAGGCAGCAAAAAGAAGGGAGGTCATGATTTTTGGGGACTCCATATTGAGAAACACAGCAAGTTCAGTGCGTAGTCTGGAACCCTTACTACAACAGTGTGCTGCCTTCTGGGAACCTTTATCACACACATCACTGAGAATGTGGACAGACTCCTAGATGAACAGGAGTCAACCCGGTAGTAGTTATCCACATCGGTACAAACAACATCGGGAGAGACTGACCAAAATCCCTGCAAAACAAATTCAGAGAGCTAGGAAAGAAATTAAAAGACAAGACCAAAACTGGTATTTTCTGGGATATGTGAACGTATGGGTTGCTGTGATTAGTGAAAGGGTGATGCAGGTGCTCCAAACAAAGACAAACAAAAAGTTCACCATTCAAGTTGATAATTTAATTCTCCTTAACAGCTTTCACCGATCAAGATATTAAAGCTGGCTCTACCCAACAAAGCGCCAAAATAAGGGGTTATAGTCCCGAAATAATGAATACAAAAACACAAACAGACACGTCTCCGGACAGTGCATGCTCTTAGTGTAGGTGCAGGGCTGGAACAGTGATGCTGGTTAGTGCAGGTGAATCGCTGGCCCAAGGCTGCAGCACCCAGCTCCATGCTTGATCAGTCTGTTGACAACAAAACTCACACGGTTGCAAAACAAAACACACACTTAACTCCGTTTCCCAAAACAGTCCTCGTTTCCTCCGATCAACCACAACAAAGGAACCGATCACGATGTTATATCCCCCTAATGTACCCTCAGCCCCGCCCCCTCCTATAGCTAGTTTAATCACATCTCCTCCATGAAATTTCGCTCACCGTACTAGGGCGATGACTCCTGGTACTGTGACGCCGTCCCTTTCCTGAATGGCCGGCTTCGGACTCCCCCCGGAATGAACGGCCCAACCATTCAGTACGGGGCACATAATTCCTGCTGTGCTGTGCTCTCACAGGTCAAGAGGGAGATTGTTGATTCAGATTCATTCGCTCTTTGTCAGATACTGCCGGCACCTTGCAAAGCACCATACGGACAGCTGGAAATAAATAAACTAAATGTACAGCTGAAATCGTGGTGCACACAGGAAGGCTTCACCTTCCTTGAACATTGGCCCACATTCTACAAAAAGGACTATCTATATAGGCGGGACGGACTGCACTTAAATAAATAGGGAACCATTCTATTGGGTGAAAGGATCCTCAAGGAAGTTAAGAAGCATTTAAACTAGAAAGGAAAGGCGGGACGGACTGCACTTAAATAAATAGGGAACCAATCTATTGGGTGAAGTGCAGGAAGTTAAGAAGCATTTAAACTAGAAAGGAAAGGGGGAGGAATCAACAAAAAAACAGAAGGGAGACTACATCAAAACAAGGACTACAACTCAGGTAAGATAGCCATTAAATATATTTATTTAAATGCTAGAAGTCTCGAAAACAAAATGTTAGAACTTTAAGCTACTGCACTAACAACTAACTACGATGTGATAGGTGTCACAGAAACTTGGTTATCTGAGAGTGATGGAGACAAATATAATATTAGTCGGTATACACTGTATTGGAAAGACAGGCAAAGGGGTAGCGCTATTCATCAAAAATATTCTTGAAGCCCAGGTGTTAAATCTGGAAGAAAAGAACAACGCAGAATCAATATGGGTCAGAATAACGGACAACAATTCAAAGGGAATAATAATAGGGACATAATATAGATCGCCAAATTCAGGCACCAAGCAAAATAATCTGTTATACAATGACATTAAAAATGTGTGCTGCAAAGGAGAAGCCATATCAATGGGGGAATTCAACTTCCCCCATATAAAATGGGAAACCAGGTGGGGAGCACGACAGACAAAATTGAAATTGTGGAAATGACAAATGACTGCTTCCTAACACAATTTGTCAAGGCACCGACTAGAGGGGAGGCATGCCTTCATTTAGTCTTTTCAAATAACGAAGGCAGAATAACTAAAATAGAGGTCAGAGAACCATTGGCAAACTCAGACCACAACATGGTCTCATTTGAAGTGCTTTTTAAAACCCCAAAAGTAATGACTAAAGCTAATGTTTACAATTTTAAAAAGGCAAACTATGAAGGAATGAAACAAAGACTAACAGAAGTAGATTGGAGTAAAATAGAGAAAACATTCACAGAAAGAGGATGGCTATTTTTAAAAAATGTAATACTAGAGGTGAAAAACAATTACATCCCAAAAGTAAACAAATCAAAAGCTAAAACAAAATGGCCAAAATGGTTTAATAGCTCAATTAAAAAAAAATATTCAGAGAAAAAAGGCACTTTACAGAGCATTTAAAAAGGACCAAGAACAAAGTACACCGGAAGAGTACTTGGAACTCCAAATGCAAGTCAAAAAGGAAGTTAGAAAGGCCAAGAGAAAGATAGAAATTGTTAAAACCAATTCAGAAAAGTTTTTCAAATATTATAACAGCAAAAGAACATTCAAATCGAACGTAAAATGTCTAAGAGTTACACATGGCAAAAACATGGATGAAGAGAAAAAAACAGCAAATATATTAAATAATTGCTTTTCACAAGTTTTTACAATGGAGGATACGGACAACATGCCCCTCATGTCAACCTGTTCCTATCCAGTTTTTAACAACTTTAGCATAACCGAGGCAGAAGTGTTAAAGGGAGTAGGACCTCTTAAAATAAACTAATCCCCTGGGCCAATACTCAGTACTCAAAGAAATGAAAGAAGTTATTTATAAACCACTAACCAAGGTCATGCAGCAGTCTCTTGACACAGGTTCTACCAACAGACTTGAGAATCGCAAACATAATACCAATCCACAAAAAGGGAGAAAAAAACGAACCAGGTAACTATAGACCTTTAAGTCTGACTTCTATTATAAGTAAATGTATCGAAACTATAATAAGATCCAAAATGGAAAATTACCTATATGGTAACAGTATCCTGGGAGACAGCATGGTTTTAGGAAAGGGAGATCATGTCTAACTAACCTGCTTGATTTTTTTGAGGATGCAACATTGACAATGGATAATCCGTAACCTATTGTTCCCTTTCAATTCGAAGACGACCACCAGCCATACTTTTGGGAAAAAGTATACCAAAGCCGTCGCAAGGGGGTGTGAGCGGACAGCATATGAGGGACATGTTGCTGCTGCCAACTAGTGTTGGTGGCGTGAGTGTGCAACCTCAAGAACCCTTGTGCCTAATGAATGCAGAGAGGGATCTACCACATTAAGTCGATAGCCCAGCTAGCCGCAATACAAATATCAGTCAATGAAGCTCCTCTAGAGAGGGCCCATGATGTAGCCACACCTCTGGTAGAGTGCGTGGCCACTCTCCCAGGTGGGGGTGGGCCGGCATTAGTGTAGGCAGTCGAGACTGTGTCCACAATCTAATGGGACAGTCACTGCTTAGAGTGGGCTTGACCTTGGGTCCTTTCACCATGACAGGCGAAGAGCTGGTCAGACTGATGCAGTGCTCTTGTCCTAGCCACATAACCTCTCAATGCCCTAAAAGGGCAGAGGGAATTCAATCTCCAGTCCTTTTCCTCCACAAAGGGAGGGGGATGGAAAGCCTCTAGTTTCACTAACTGATTCAAGTGAAAAGCTGTAATCACCTTAGGGAGGAAAGCAGGGTTTGTGCGCAACAACATTCAGTTTCCATTATCCCAAATACTTATACAGGAACTGTGCACTGACAGAGCCTGTTGCTCACTGACCCTCTTAGCGAAGGTGATGGCTAATAGAAAGGCTGTCTTCATAGAGAGATATTTCAACTCTATGGAAACTATAGGCAAACGTGGTCTTAGTGAGAGCCTCCAGTACCACATCTAGCACCCTTCAGAAAACAGGTCGCTAATATATGAGCGCCTGGGGACACTGAGTCAATGGGGACATGGCATACAGATATGGCTGCTAGGTATACTTTCAACATAGAAGGGGATCTACGCTAACAGATCTTGAACTGCAAAATAGTTGCAATAAGGACATAAATGGGGTTATTCATCAATTTCGAATATATACAAAACAGAGCGTACAATGAGGCCTGTAACAGACTGAATTCCGTTTCCAACTCAAAGACATTATAAACTTTGTAGCGAACACATTGCAATTCTTTATACATTCCTGTATACAGTTTTAAAAGAAAAAAGAAAAACATCTGACCGTTTGAAATTCTAAAAAACAATAAAATCATATGGTAAATTGTAAATATAGTATAGATATTTATCAACGATGCACTGATGTTTTATTTTTCAAAATAAACAAATGTTCATTTTTTTGGTTTTTTTTTAACAGAGGATCTAATAACTAAAAACATTATTGTGCACAATAGTTAAACAAAAAGGCACGATACTGTGATGTACTTTAGATACTGTGATGTATTTTAGTTTTTATCTGTGATCTTTTGTTGCTTTTGTGCATTTTCTTTTGCAAGTGAACTGTAAAATTAGGGCCTCATCAAGCACTATATTATGCAATTTTGACTACTGACTTGGGGTACTGTTTTAATTCTGGAAAGTGTGTTGTTATATATATATATATATATATATATATATATATATATATATATATATATATATATATATATATATATAGGTTTTTATAAATTGCATTGCCTTTTGTGTTTTACTCAGTTCTGTCCATGGATAATATTTAGATTTAGGTGTTTAGCTGTTAGGTCATTAAAGGGAAATTTTACATACCATCACAATACGTATAGATTTAAAAGTATGTATTGTATTACAGTTAATGTGTCGCCTCTAGTTTTGGCAAGTGATATTTTCAGGATCATATCGTTCTAAATTAAAATATACTTCTGTTGAAAATATAGTACTGTACCAACAAAACCAATACAGCACATCTAAATGGAAGCCTACTTATTTTAAACCAAAGTCCTTTCAGATATGTATTTTTTGTGTTCCCTGAAAAACGGGCAGGGGTTGGAACGGTCCAAAATGAAATAATCAGATGTGTGTCACACGCGTTTAACCGTCACAAGACAAAATTTTGTAGGGTCGGATATGTGAGTGCTGACTGCATATCTTTCAATATCTTCTAATATTGGTTGACTCGCATATAAAAATTCCAGAATTACAGTTAGTGCTGTTTTTAATAACCGCTTCTGAGTCTTTGTTCATACTTAATTCCTCATCTGAGGGTTGTGGAAATTCTTATGTGGTGAGAACTTCACCCAAGGGTTCAGACATTCTGCAAGAGACGTTATGAAGGGGAAGGCGAGCGGGGGTGTGACATCACAGGGATATAGTCAATGAGTCATACAGATTTCAGGCAGGGCAATAATAATATTCACACATATTATTCAATTACTAACAATTCATTGCAGCAATTCATCATTCCACAAATTGTATATACAGCACCAATAATCTATAGCAATGTCAAGCAAAAGAGGATCTTAAGAAAGCAAGATTTGTATTAAAATGTGTTAGAGAGCTTGCAGGCTATACATTGGCAGGCAAAGTTAGTTTTACAATGAGGGACAATATTGAGTTGTCCTCAGATCTTGAAGAACGTGCTGTGTGAGCAGCAGGAGAGATATTTTGGACAGTGACTATTTGAACATTTATATACTAGAAATAACCAATGGTACCTTCTTCTGACAGACATAGGAAGTCAAGTTAAAGCAGAACACAGATCAGAATGGTGTTTGAGATAATCACAGAAAACAATATATCTGAATAGTCTGCTTTGCAAAACAGAAGTCATTGTTTTTCAATATAAAGTCTACTGCAGTGGTTTTCAACTTTTATTTTAAATGAATATATGTGTACCCTTTTTTTTCCCGATCAGTCTTAGAATGTTTTAAATGTAAGGAACACATGACCTGAAGATGAAGATAGAGATCTCTGATATATGCAGAGACGAACATTGCTTTCAGGAGAACGTATTTGTATGGGGTGAAGCAGCTGAAGCGAAGAACGTTGACAAGGGATTCCAGGACTTCTTTAGTAATGGGCTGTTTGGAGGATGGACAACGGGTAGCAGGTCATTGCGTGCCTCATAGCAGCATTTGGTTGGAGGGGGAAAAATAACTCTAATTAAATTAAAGTAAAATTGTAATCTTGATAAGTAGCACTGTATGGCAGGGAGGGACAATTGTCAGTTTGAGTTATAGGTCGCTCGGGTAGTTTGAGAACCGAGTTAGCCCTTAGATTGAGGGTGGATTCGCAAATAAGGCAATCTTAGGAAGGGCACTTGATTAATAGAGAATGAGATCCTTGAAGATTGGACATGGTACTGATGGAGGGTCTCCCAGTATTTGACATGACCGAGCATGATTGAACTGTAATTACAATATATGAATGTACTGCCTTGCTAAATAATACAAATGACGATATTGAAAAGGGAACAATGAAGTTACATTTTTGTAAATGAGTGGATATCTGTAATGAGAAGCAGGTGTCTGGACGAGAATGAACGTCACTGCAATAGCTGCATGTATGATAAAATGCACAGTTTGTTTGCTTGATGGTATTGTTTGACGGTAACTTTGCTGTTCCGGATAATATTGTCTGACTTTTGTGCACAAGCAAGGTGTTGAAGTCCAGAACTCAATGTCATAAATTTTGAGGAGGAACTAACAATATGACTACATTTACGTGCCTACCTTGGTGAATTTTGAGCATGGAGTTTGTTGGAGCGAGGATGTTCAGCAACATCGAGTCCATAATGCGAAGGTAAGAGACACCACAAACACGACCTGCGGGCATACGAAACCAAATAAAGAAATGACAAGGAGACATAGACGAGAGGGCTATTTAAAGGAGCATTTTGATTACATATCTGATTAGTGGGAGGATTCCCCTTTTAGGTTCAGTGGGTATCCTCCAATCCCATGAGCAAGGCAGCTTTCCCTTTTACACCCTGGAACTCGAGAGTGGATGTCAGCGAGCTATCGACCTCCGAAGGACAAAAGCCTGCCCTGCAGGTATCTACTTGAAGATCACTGGGTGCCTGGCAAGCAGAGTTTGCTGTAGTGGAAACAGTTCTTGTCGGTTTTGTCTCCCTAAACCATGGGAAAGTCAGAGCAAATGCAATGCTCCCTTCGGAATCCCCATCAAAGATACTTCACACAGCCAGGACAGGAACCTGCACTGTATGACTCGCCCTGCACACCCAATGGCTATGCTTTAAACTGTAACTCTTTTAAAGTCAGATCAGTGTGTAAATTTTAGGTTTTGATGAGTTCAACACTGTCATGTGGTCCTAACCTAAATATTGTATTAAAAAATGTCTCCCATAACATAACACATAACTGTCCTAAAACATAACTGTTTATCTACTGTGTAAAACTAAACTAGCCTTTTAACAGACAGCTTTACTTGCTGAAGCAGATAGGAGTGGACACTACACTCTAGTAATTGAGACACAAGCAATAATTCTAACAGGCAATAAAAATAAAACACTTTACTAATCGTGTATTCTCTTTACAGCTGGCTCAAGTACTTATAACAACACTTCAGGACTGAAAATGCTTCTGAAATCCTAAGAGAGCATTTCAAAAACATCAAACCCTATTGCCACAGGGAGTTGAGTTAGTTTAAATAACACATGAACAATATTTATGAGCTCAATTTTATGAGGTGGTCAAAGAAAAGACCATCCAGTTTGTAACATAAGACTGGATGAAGAATAAAGATTTTTTTTTTCTTTCTAATCGCATTGGAGAATTAAGCATGCATGGAATTTTATTTAAACCCCTTACTCTTTAATATTTAAATGATGTTTTCAGATGGTGCCTAAATGATAATGCAGAGCAATGTACGGCAGCCAGGAGCAGCAATTTACTTGTCTGCTATTGCCCTTGCAAACTTTGTATGATTTTTAAGCCAAAGTGAGTTTCCGAACCTTTGCCTTTTTAAAAGAACAGCTAAGATTTTCTAATAGGTTTCATCATTAAACAGGTTCATCTGTGTGTTGTTTTCTATTGATTCATTACAGCTACAGTATAATGATATCAGACATAGCTGAAGATACATATAGTCCAATAGCTTCTTCAAATTTTGAAGCCTTCAGTATGGCAGTTGGCTCAATGAAACAAGGGGCCATATTTGTATGATTTTCAATTGGTGGAATGCAGTTAAGCTAAAGTTATATGAAAATACACCATACAATATGTGATATTTATTTTAATATCATACATAGACCTTTACTAACCACAAAACTAAATTAGCCACTCATATAAAATATGAATTTACTTTATTATAGCATCTAGCAGACAATTCATATTTCATAGACTTTTACCGGTGATATGAAATAAACTTTTTTAAATGATTTCTTCAAGGATATTTAGCCATAGAAGTCAACATTACATGAGGCAGTCTGCTGCCCAGCAGGGACATCTTTGCCCAGACACCACCCATAAATCCATAGCACGATGATAAACAACACTTGAGTGATTTATTGAAATACTCAGACAGAAATTTCATGCAGATTTACATTGAGAGTCACCAAGTTTAGAGTACCCCTATTAAAAAATATTATATTACAAATATATCAAACACAAGAACTTGATCCTATTGAGTTTCTCTACAACCAGAAATAGTTTTTTTAATAGTTGCATGTTACCTCAAACAGTTTCAATAATGTAGTTAAAGTCCTTTGTTATGTGAACAAGTCCTATTGTAAGCTTTTGAAAAATACTGTTTTTAAAAAAGCATGGAATATAAATTTGTGTTTGCAAGCTGCCTCTAAGTTTGTTCAGTGTTTTATGTACACCTGAGTGGTTTCTCATGTTGCATCAGGCTCCCAAGCAAAGCAAGTCAATTTGACATACAGGAACCACTAAAAAACACTTTGGGAACCATTAACCCCTGAAAGCAATGCATGGTGTTTCATGCCAATTGGATAAGGTTTTTTTATGTACATTAAGCTTCAACAATAACATGTATATGTGCATAAAGAGTCAACTTGAATTACTTGTGCTAAAGTATGTTCATAGCAAGTCAGACAGATGTATGGATAAATGAACAGACATATGGCCGGCCCCTCTAAATCCCTGTTCTCAGGAATAAAAACTTAACAGCTCTTACTAGCTTTCAAATAGTTTGAGGATCAACAATCCCCACCACCCTTACTGGGCAGTTTTAAAGATGTAATAGGCAAAGGTGCAGTGAAATACTTGTGTTTTTGTGTTTGAGGTGTACGTAAAAATGAATTGTTACAGAGTTTGAACAAAGCAAATGAATACAAATTTATTTTAAAATCAACAAACACTGATAGGTTACTGGGTAATTTTATTGAAAATGACAACAAACAAAAAACACCTTGTTGTAAGGCGCGTGTGATTAGAATGACAGCAAACACGTTTGTTTTGTAATGCGAACAGCCTCGAACAAGCTCATACAATGTTTCTTTTGGCACTGTTTGTAAAAAAAGATGCGTGTATGTTCAAATTCACACCTCAAGCTCTATAAACTGTGGACCTTGACTACATTTTTGCACGCATCCTCAGCTCATCTGTATTCAGGAAGTATGACATGATCGCAAGCTGTTGTTGCCACTGTAACGTTCACACTGCTTTTTGAAGAAGCAGGGTCATCAGTTAAAAACAATTCAGTATGTCAGTCACCTTAACTCACACTAACATGATGGTTTTTTTGGAAGTAGGTTGCAAACTCCTATCTCGCTTCAAAATGGCTTAGGGTAGGGGGACCCATTTTTCTCTCTAAAATACTGGGGAAAAATAAACAGGCTTCCTAGCTAAATCGGCACGTTTGTAAGTTTTCTTTCTGGCAAAAAGATGTTATCTCAGATTAAACTGATTACATATCTGCTGTTTAAGAGTATATTTATGCCGTGATGTGGACAAAATCCACTTTTTACTTTATTTATTTTATGTGTATATATATATATATAAGGCTACCTTTACGATATTACCATTTCTAAATTAGATTATAGATAATCAAGGTGTCTTAAATACAGCGCTCCATTTGGAAGTCCAGCCTACTTTGTACAATCAGTAGATTATTTAATAGGCGACATTTTATTCACCTCTGCTTGTCTGAGCAATGTAATGAGGACGAAACAGTTTGACATTGGTCAGTTGTATGTGCTATACAGTGATAAAAGTAATCAGAATGGAATCAGATGGGGGCTCCCCACGTGGTGCATCCAGTAAAAGCACTTGCATAGAGTGCAGGATGCACCCTTTAGTTTAGTTCGAGTCCTGGCTATTCCTTTGCCGATAGAGAACAGGAGCTCCCAGGGGGCGGCGCACAATTGGCCGAGCGCCGCCCAGGGGGAGGGAGGGCAGGTCGGCCAGGGCATCCTCGGCTCACCGCACACCAGCGAGTCCTGGCTGAATAGTGCATTTTCTTTGCAAACAGGGAAGAAAAGCATAACATACAAGAAGACAGGTTAACAAGGGACTATTCAGATAATGGAGGGGTTCTGATCATTTAAGTTTTACTGTAGTTTAAAATGCTGCAGTGGAAAGAGGGGTTTAGGTGTTTTTTCTCTGTTTTTTTTATTAACTCGAGCGCGAATCTCCATAGACTATTAGTGAGCTCAAAAGAAGCCTGTTTGCGAACAGCATAGAGCTTTTGAGATTAAGACTCGAGCCGTATAACAGGCCGAACACTAAAAACTTGTATAGCTCTACTTGTGATATAATGAGGTAACCTTTTTTTTTTTGTAATAATATTGGTCCCTATTTGTTATTTTACTGCTGTAATGACAGTGGCCTCACTGGCCTCACTTAGCAGATCAAAAGTTTTGCTTCCTCATATTTGTGCTGTGAGGTTCTGCCCCTCTGGGGGGCTTAATTTTACACAAGGACCTCCCTGGCTGGTGTTAATTGGTTCTGCACTCTTATGTTATGACTCTGATTCAAGCTCTCACTCATTAGCTTGAACCTCCCTGTGAGTTTAAAAATGCTATGTCCTCCAACTATTAACAAAAATAAGCTTTTTTTATGTTATTTTTTATTCCAGAACATCAAACGCAAAGCTTAATTTGACACTGCCACATTTTTCCTTCTGTCTGCAGTTTCCAGTTGTGTTTAAACGAGCTGAAAAGAATAATAAAACTATATGAAGTATTTTACAGTCTACCATTTGATCGAACCTGCCATTTATCATTTCTGGTGGCATCACAAACCAGCCCAGCAGTTTAAGTGTACTAGCCAATGTTTACTGTTTGGGAAAAGGAAGACAGACCCTATTTTGTTTATTGTAGAGTGCTTGTTTATTTCAGTCATCTAGCATAACTGAAATGGATCACAGGGTAAACTCAAACAAGATCAGGTAGATATTCTTGCGTGGACGATCCACATGTTAAGCCCCTTTCACAGTGGCATGTTCCACCTGGGTCGGACCCTGCCCGGGTCACGGCCCAGTCATGTGGGTCGGCTATTCACTTTTACATTGCTTTTTGAAGTAACAGGGTCAATAAGGGTTACAGAAGCAAGTACACAATGCCATGGAAGCAGCAACATTCACGTGACCACCCTTTCATCTGTTTGGTCTTTCAAGATGGCACGCTTGTTATCTACGCTTCCATCCAAGCTTCTCTGTCATCGACCCAAATGTTCATTAGAGCAAATGTTTCTTCATCCCTGCTGCAATCTGCCTCATGGTTTGTTTCAATCAACACAAATGTGGCTAAGCAGAATAAACAGAAATGTTCCTTTCAGAAGTGAAACCTTTAGCTGTGGCTGTTTGTTACTTCGTCTGGGGTACAATTCGTATAAGTGGCTTCACACTACACATGATTATGACTCAGGTACCAAAAAACCCGGGTAGGCGTGCCAGTGTGAAAGGGGCTTTAGAGATCTAAAATGAATAACTGCATGCATTTTTATTATGGCAAGTCATGCAAGCTTACTTTTATAGAAATGTCTTAATAATTATTTGTGATGACAGCTTTGTATTTATTTTTCTCTTTTTTCTTGGCTGTAATAGATCTCACTTCAAGTTGTTAGCATTGGAAGTCATAAATGCTGATACCTACTGAGTGTGTAATCATTGGGCTGAAAGCAGCAGTCCGACAGCAGCAAACAAAACTGATTAGGTTCTGCTCTGGCAGCAAGCCTTGTTTAATTGCTCACATATATTGTGGTTTCATGCAAGAATTACTGATTCTGGAGTATTGCATAATCTTTTTCATGTCTGTATTCAGAGCTGATGTGTGTCCAGACTGATTTTCCGAGCAATAAAAGCAGTAGTTTGGCTTGTCTGTTTCTTGAATGAGAATAACATGGTGCCCCACCATGAGAAATTCCTCCTGCAGTGCAAATAATGCATGAGGATACAAATATATTTAACAAATAGAATAATAGATGGGGTTTATGGTGAATTCACCGGAACCCTGAGATGCATTTATAACCTAAACTAATTCACTTCAGCACCATTTGTTATTTTTTATAATATATGGATTCCATGACTTTAAAGGTTTATAATCGAAGGCAGTTTTCTTTGTGGATTTTATTTCTTGGTCTCCAATGACTGATTCTCTAGCTTCTAGTGTAGGAAGTTCAAAAAGGACAGTCATCAGTTTTAAAGATTGTGACAGGGTGCTCGTGTCACATGTGTGAGTAACGGCATTGCAAGACAGAGGGACATGGGAGTTGGAGTTGAAACACCAGCACAGGCACGCAGGATTTCTTAAATACAAAAGAAAGTAAATAAACAAAAGGGGTCATGTGACGTTACCAGCAATGGTAATGCACAGACACATACAGCAAGCTGTGTAAAAGGCAAAATAAAACACAGTACATAAACTACAAATAAAAGTTGCCGCACAGGGTGAGCGCTAGCCTTAAAAATGAGGTGTCCCGCTCAAGGAACAGGCTACACTATGTAACCCTCACTATACATTACTTGGGATCCCCTAAACTAACCTACTTATGAGCCGGTATTCATACGACAACTCCTGCTGCTTCATATGGCCTTGGCTGGGGATTGACTTCACAAGAACAGCTTGCAGAGCGGACTCTCTCTTCCTGAGTATATGCAGCTCCTTTCGGTAGCATGGCAGTGCAGTCGCCCAGAGCGATCCCCACCGGATGTTTTTATGCTGACGGACATGCAGTCGAGACCCACCCACCAGTTGATTGCGGACCGGCACAGCCAATCAATCACTGCCCTTCCTCTCAACCAAACCGAGCAGACAGCAATTCTTAACTGAGTGCCTGTCTGTAAACAATAATTTAATCACACACAACAAACCAGTTACCCCATATTAATTACCAACACAAACTTTCCCATGTGCAGGACAATCGCCCTGCCACAAAGATGTACAGAAAATTTCAAGAACAATTGTTGAGAAAGTCATAAATACTCAATGTGTCGTCACATCACCTAATTATAATTTTTTGATGTAACATCGCTTCATTATGGTTTTGTTTTGTATTAGCTGAGATGCAATTATAGTACTTAGACATATATTATATACAGTATATACTGAATGAGATTTTGCTTGTGTTGGGGTATGAAAGAGAGGGGGGTGATACCAAAAAAAGTAAAACATATTTGGGGACATGTGTTAAGATCAAGTGATGTAGTGTAAAGTAGCACTCTGTCGCGGCACAAATTTAACCCCATCCCGAATGTATTAACTAGCCCAAAATTAATGAGGCACAGTGTAAACTGCTACATTTAAATGCAAAAATTCCTTTGCATCTGTGTTCTGAAACCTTCAGAATGGGCTACTGGTTGCACACATTAACAGACTAATATGAAAAATAGTGTCTCCCCTCCAAATGGGCTACCTCAATTAAACAATAGGTAGGTCATTTGGAGAGGCAACGACATGTGTTGACTAACAACCTGTTCCCTTTAAATTCAAAGATGACCACCAAGCAAAACTTTGGGGCTATGCCTGCCTTAGGTAGGTATTTGCTGAGCATTTTATGTCACCAGACACAACATAAGCTGCACTATTGGTGCAATTGCACCTCGGACTCCTGGGTGCTCACCACTGTGCACACCGGTTACGCATGGCAGTTCCACACAGGACCTCTTCCCTTTTTCGAGGGATCATGGTTACATCCATAAACGACCCTCTTCAGGCTCTGGCACTCAGGCAAGATGTAGAGAAACTACTTCTCAAACAAGCCATCCGTCTCGTAGAATGCACCTCTCAAGAAGAGGGGTTCTGCTCTTTTTGTTGCCAAAAAAGGATGCCGGCTTTTGCCCCATCCTAATTTAATGTACTACTTCATGTGTTATGCTACTATCATGTATTATGTATTTTCCACTGTATAACATGTATTATGCATTTCTCCTTATTTGAAGTATTATGGATTTTCTTGTTGTTACTGCATCTTGTAAAGCACTTTGTGATGGTGGTCCACTATGAAAGGTGTTATATTAAATAAAGATTGATTGATTTACTGTAGCAAAGCAATTATTTTATAGTTTCTACAAGATCTGCTAGAGGTGGGCAGGTCCCCCTCTATGTTGAAAGTGTACTTGGCAGCTGTATGCATGCCATGTCCCTGTAGACTCAGAATCCCAGGGAGCCCATATTTTAGCAACCCATTTTCTAAAGGACCCCCCCACCCACCCCCAGAGTGGAGTCTTTTTATTGGCCATCACGTCCTCTAAGTGGGTCAGTGTATGCACGTCAGGGATAATGGAAACAGGATATCATTACGCACAAACCCTGCGTTCCTACCTAAGGTGATTACGGCTTTCCACATGAAACCAATTAGTGGAACTAGAGGATAGGGAACTTGAATTCTCTCTGCCTAGTGAGGGCATTGAGATGTTATGAGGTTAAGTGAATAGGACAAAAGAGCTACGTCAGTCTGACCAGCTCTTCGTTTGCTATGGTGAATGAACCCTGGGGCAAGCCCTCTTGAAGTAGCAATTGGCCCACTGGACTGTGGGCACAGTATCGACTGTATATAATGAGGCCAGGCTACCCACACCTGGGAGGGTGGCTGCGCATTCTTTCGAGGTGCATCACTGAATGACATTTGTACTGCAGTTAGCTGTGCTACTCCACATACATTCACCGGGTTCTATCAAATCAATGTGGTAGTACCATCTAAACCTTCATTAGACACAAGGGTCCTTGAGGGTGCACATGTGCCCCATGAACACTAGTTGGCGGTAGCGAGGTGTCTCTCGTATGCTGCACGCTCATGCTCCCTCGTGACGGCACTAGTATACTTTCCCAAAAGTAATGGTTGGTGGTCGTCTTTGAATTGAAAGGGAACGTTATGTTACTTATCGTAACCCTGATCCCCACAATTCTCCCGTGATTAATATTTTGGGATTAGAGGTGTCAACATGTTTTAAAGGTTTACAAAACTCGAAAATGTCATTTTGTCATTCCGGGTTTTTTTTTTTAAAATCTATTTTGTCTACTTAATACTTCTTTTCGCCGCCAACACTGACCATTTTATACGTCTTGTTTCCAGTAGATGTTTGTTACATTTTCAAAGATTGTTTCAATAGTGAATCTAGTTACAATGTACATTTTTTAAGAGTTGACTCAGTATAGGCTAAATGTTAAAATGGGTGCTGTTCTTGATTAACTATCAATGATAACAGATTTTAGGCAACTTACATCAGTAGAATATAATGTAAATAGATTTTTTTTTTCTAAAAGAAAACGTTTTTTCAGCATTTTGGTGGTGCTAAAACAGCCTTAACTTGCCAAAATTGTTGTATTGTTGTAAGCATTATGGCCTTACTACCATTGCAAAGGCTTGATACATGTCCCCATTGTTTTTAGAGAGAATATTAGGTGACTCACCAGTCAGGGTATGTTTGCAGGGAAATGCTACATGCATAATTTAAAACATTGCTGTATCAATGGATGTTCTAACTAGAACAGACTGGTCTATTTGTTGTATATGGTGTTATGTATAAAAGTAATGTATTGTTTTAATATGAGATTATTAAAATAGAGCATTCAAATTCATATTATTTTCATGTATACGAAAGCAATGAGTCTTCTTACACATTATCGCGCTAAAGTAATAAAAACAGAGCAGTGCACGCATGATTAGTTCGAAATTATGTATCACTTCTCTGTGAAAAGGTTTGTTTCCTAGATAAAGCCCTTTTGTTGTTTTCGTTGATTTTATGATTGATAGTTTAAAGTTACGGCTTGAACTTTAGGAATCTATGAGTACATTGATATATGTATGCATATACTGTATGTACTGTAAGTATATAAGTATGTGTGTATGCAGTGTTTTCTATACATACAAACATATTGCATAGATTCAATAAAATGTCAACCCTGCTGAAAAGGAACTGTTGTGCAAATATGATTGCATTCTATAAGGGTTTAACGGGCGGATGAAGGAAGGAATGTGGTAACTGGCATTTCTGGTCTGGGAATATGGCAATCAGCAATATGGACACTGGCCAAATCCTCTCATAAGCCTGAAAATGCTAAAAGCTTTGGCGAGTGTAAACAAACTCTGCGTTCTGAAGAGAGGAGTCTTCTGGGACAGATCTGTTAACCATCAGTGGCCACGTTTCATCTCACCGCAGGTTTCAGGCATGTTAAAGGGAGCTTTGTGTACCTGCCTGCAGACAGGAGCTGGGAATCTGTGGCACAGGAAGCCATGGCCCTCCCCGTAGGCCTTGAAACAGACAATACGTACAGTATGCTATTCTTCACATCCCTTCCCCTTGGTTACCATTTAGGAACACAAACAAATAGCAAGAAAATTTACATTTTTAGGTCAGGGAAAAGGGATTATTTTCTTTAAGCAACATTTAATGCTAATAAATGCAAATAATATAATTCCATATTATGTTTTTGTTACAAACCAACACAAGAAAGGAAGGCACAGTTTTGAGTCTTTAAATTAACGTTTGATAAAGTTAACTTTTTCTTTTTTTTTAAAGAATATTAAGTAATTTGGCACTCAGATCACTTCATAAACCTTAAATCTTTTAAGCGATCACATGAAAAAATTATATTATATATATATATATATATATATATATATATATATATATATATATATATATATATATATATATATATATATATATATATATAACAACAGAACTGGCAGAAGGCACAGTTATTGTCCATTAAATCAACAGGATGATGGTCACTTTTGAAATCAGGTCTTAAAGGATGTTTTGCTTTAAGAATACCACTATTAAGAAATGGGAACAAGACTAAAAGGATAAAATATGCACAAGAACACAGAAACTGGACTATGGAACAATGGTCAAAGGTGCTTTGGACTGTTGATTGATGGACAACAACACCTGTGCCTTCTGCCAGTTCTGTTGTCAAATTCAACGCTTATCTTCAAGTATTGCTCATGCTTATTAGACAGCTTCCAGTCCTGGGTTTGTCAATTACAGATGATGTTTCTCTGTGCTTATTGATTATGCTTCAGATACCACACCTTGGAAATCAATAGATGCAAGCTATTTCACTCAGTGTTTCTCCTTCTTTATGCAAGTCAAGGTTGTTATAATAGTAGAAAACACTAGCGGAGGCTTTAAGTAAATTGTTGATGCTCATAATGCATCAGAGTAGAAAAATGCAACATGTCTAAGACTTTTGTACAGCAGAAATATGTTTCTTATATTCACTAAAGTATTTTTCTTTTTTTTTCTTATTTGAATGATTTATTGAGAATAGAATTGACAGGTGTGGTCCAAGATCTTTGTGGGGCAAGACCAGCAAAGGAGGTGGAAAGAACCAACACAACAGATTGAAAGAGGTACTGGAGGTACTGCAGATGGCTGTTTAAGAACAGTTTTAATGTTCATCACATTTACTAATGTTGCAAGGATCCAAAAAAATGTACTGTGTCTATTTTAAACCTCACACCTTCAGACATAATAGTTTCCTAGTGCTGTTGAAAGTGTAAATGAGTAAATGGGGTTTCACAGTAACATATTTTCTATTACTTACAAAAGCTGGTATCTTCCAACTCTGTGATGTGGTCTATGACAACATTCTTCAAATATGCAAGGCTCGACTAATTCACATTACAGGAAAGTTCAAAAATACTATTGGCATACCTGAATGTAATACCAGATTATTACCCCAAATGAACCACAGCAGACCCACTGTATTCCAGCAAAGGAAACACAATGGATTTGGAACAAATATTGCACACTGGTCCTGTACTCATATAAAAAGAGGTGACTTTGAAACAACATCTTTTTTTTGCCTTAGAAAAAAAGGAGACACAATATCCCTTATTTGACATAAATACATATCCAATAAGTAATTAGATACTTTGTCGCAAAACTTTCTAAATTATAAACCTACCATCACATGACTTTAATGGTGTGCTGTATCTGGTAGCCCAGCTATCTTCAACAGTTTGTGCACTTCATGCAGCTCTCACTATTTAGGGTATAATAGTTAGAAGTACATCATACTACACCAAAGCTCATGCTCAGCCAGCTTGATTGTCAGTCTTCATTTAAAAAATATCCAGGAAGAATACATTACCTTTTTAACCTTAACATAAGAGGATCCCCTAGGCGAGGCTGAGGGGACATTCACAGTCCTGACATTAAGTCTGTTAGTTCTACCCCTCATGAAATAAAGATATGTGGAGGGCATTAGTCTCTAGAGCTGACTTTTTCTTGCCCTTCACAAGCAATGTGATGTCCCTCTCAAACTGAGGGTATACATTCTTTCAAAGAGAAATACTCAATTAAAGACTCACATGTACTGTGAAGACCTTCGTTTTCTGAACCTTGGTACAAAAAGGGCCCTTTTCAATGATGACTGTGCAGTGGTATAGTTATTTTTCTTGCCATAATTAGATAGTGCTGTTTCAGTACATAAATAAAAGACTTTGACTTTTTTTTTTTAGGAAGACATTAATCTACATTAACAATCTTTGAAAACAGGAAATGTATTCATAAAATGGTTTAAGAAACTTATATATTTTTTTTTAATTACAAAGTAAAATATAGCTAATATGAAACAGTTCAAATACTTTTTATTTCTGCCTAAGTTGCAGAAAGATATGCAAAGTTGTTAAAATACTGAACAAGGTAAAACAGGGATGGGGATGGGGTTAAATCCCCTACCTGCCTGGGTCGATTGTGTTCAGGTGGCTGGGGTTGATTAGTTGATTAGTATAATTAATTATCAATCAGCACCTAGCCACCTGACATAAAAGGAGGCCTCTGCTTTCCATTAGGAGGAGGGGGCTGAGGAAGCAGGTTGGTGTTTGTGGGTTAGAAATTTTCTAAATCCAGTGTTATTTTTGAGAATTTTGCTTTTTGTTTTATTTGTGTTTAAATATCTTTATTTTGGCCCTTGTATTTTGTGTTTTTTGTAATAAAAGTATATATTTTTTTGAACTGCAGTCTGTCTCTGGGCCTCTATCCACTCGTCAGCCTGCCACACCATCCCTAATATTTTTTTTTTCCCTAATAAGTCTAAACAGTGTTCTGAACGGCTGCAGATCTAACTACTAATTCCCATTTAGATAATTAACAGGATCTGTTGTGTGCCTATGCTTTGTTCTCCAAAAGCTAATGTGTATAACAAGGTTGCATGACATAGTACAAGATTAGAGCCAATTGGGGTCTGTGAAACCAAACATTGCAGTAGTTAGCTTTTTAAATGTTTTTTAACCAAAGATTTTACACAGTCTGAAATCTTGTATGTCTGAAATTCACATCTTAAATGCCATAGTCTTCATATCTGAATGTAATATAATAGGATCAAATATTTCATAAGATCTCAATTCAGTCCAACCACAAAAGGCTTTTATTGTATTGTACACATATATGACAACACCAATCAGGAATCAGCTGGCATAAACTCTATTAGCAGGTAACTGTGTGAATAATTCCAAACCTTATTTTTTTTAATTTATTTTTTTTACAATCTATTTGTTTCTAATCCTACCCTAAAGTTTTTCAAATTATTAAGAAAATATAATTAGCAAGGGACACGCTAGGTGTTAACTTTTTTTCAGCCAATCAGACAAAATGAAATTTGTCATGGATCCTTGACAATGCTGAGAAGGATCAGTCAATCACAGGGTACCCTTGCTGATTGTTTTTGACCTGGTAATTTGAGAAGCATGTTCTCGCAAGGCTGCTTTTTTCACACGGCAATCCCTTTTGAATCCGTCACCTGCATCGCTTGGATGCCTGTAGGGATTTGTTTTTTTGTGTTTGTGCAAATAAAGTGGACCTGTTAATTCCCTTCAAAGAAAGGTTTGGCTGCCTTTGCTGAAGGTGGCACTAACTATTATTGACACAATTCACAGCCTGAAATTTAATCTGCAAGAACAGTACGACTACATCCTGCTTATTTATGTTTCAGAGAAAAAATGTGTTGCTGTTGTTGACAGGTACAGTAATGTTTTGACAGGTGAGTGTGTGTTAGGACCTATCTAAATTAAAAATACTCACTTGCACCAAATAAATTATGATGTGGAGAGGAGAGGTTTCGCAAAGCACTGTACAGTACATAGCACAAAAAAAGAACAAACCACAATGCATCTGTATAGCATATCACACACACACTGCCACAATCAGCCCATTTAAATAACATACTTAAATAACAGTATATACAATAGAAAAGCAGCAATTTTAAAGTTACATTAAAACCCACTAAGATAAGAAAGCCATTTTATAAAAGTGTGTTTTTAGTCTTGACTGTAATGGTTCCAGCTTCCCTAACAAACGAAGGCAGAGCAACCCATAATTTTGGAGCTCTACAAGAAAAAGCCCTATCTCTCGTGTTGCTTTTGTTAACCCTAGGAATAACCAGCAGCCCTGCATCCTGTGATCTCAGAGTGCAGTTTGGAAAATACAGGGTCAGTGATTCATGCAAATAACTAAGGCCTAATCCATTCAGGGCCTTGTAAGTTAACAGCAAAATCTTAAAATCAATTCTATACTGCACAGGGAGCCTGTGTAAATAGGCCAAAACAAGGGTTATATGTTCACTTTTCCTTGTTTTAATTCTAGCGGAGGTATTCTGTACAAGCTGCAAGCGGGATACCACATGTTGGGACACCAGAAAAAAGTGCATTGCAATAATCATTTCTCAAGGCATGCATTAGTCTCTCAGCATCAGATACAGAAATAATTGGTCTAAGTTTGGCTATATTTCTCAAATGGTAAAAAGATACTTCAGTAACTTCCTTAATATGAGTCTCAAATGAGAGATCAGGATCAAAGATGACCCCCAAACTCTTAATTTCTAGTTTAAGGGGTGTTTGGTAGGAGGTCATTTCAGATTGCTGTCACTGCAGGGATCTCAGAGGTGACAGAAAACAGGTAAAAGTGCAGATAAAAGTATTAACTAATATGTTACATCATGTTACAATATTCTTAACCAATATGTTAAATCTCGTTGCTGAAATCTGGGCTCATTCTGCCTTGCATATTTCCTTCAGCTCAGACAAATTGGATACACAATGCTTGATCACAGTTTCTTTTCAGATCAGTTCTGTGGTACTTCTTGATTATTGCTCCGATTGTGGATTTTGGTATATCATATTTCTTAAGGCTGTGTTCAAAGGTTCGAAGGTTTGTTCGGTATCCAGGAATTTGAAGACAGTTCTAAACCTTTGAAGGTTTGTCAGGCAGCATTCACACAGATGTGTATGTTTTTTTTCTGTTAACAGAAACAGTTTGACAATGTATGAATAACTAAAATCACACATTAAATGCAAAATTCCATCTTTTGATTTGAACAATGCATATTACTTAACAAAAGTTGTTGTATTGAAATCTACTACCAGATTGTTATACGCAGCAACTCTACATGGCGCAATGCATTGGAGCAAGTTATATTATGCCAAAGCACTGGGGCGGGGTAATGGGTTCCAGACCTTTGTAGGTCAAAATATACCCTTCGTTACAGCCCTAATAATTCTTTGATATTTTTCTGTAGTCATGCCCTTTGTTGTAGTTTGCTATCCTACTTCTTTATCTTGAACATCATCTAATGCAGTAGTCCCCAAAGTGGTGCCAGCGAAGCCAGGCCATCGTGCCCACGGCAGCTGTTCTTAACTTATGGGTCATGAACACATTTCTGGCAGGTCGTAGCGTGTGAAAATAAAGAAAGTTAAATACGTTTTCCAACAAAAGCGCCACAGCACTCAGGCTGACAGTGCTGCTCACTTATGATGTGTTTGTACGTACTCGACATTTTTTTTTTTTTTTCTCCCAAAAGGGCTTCTGCGTTACGATCAACCAATTGAATGTCTGCATTGTCTCTGCAGTAGCCAAATCATAAGTTAGCTGGGTGGGACATAAACTGTGTCTGTTTCAGTTACAGGTAGTGACAGTAAGTATAACCAATAGGAGAGTCAAATATCTGCCAAGTTTTACGCAGCTATCCAATCATAAGCAAGCAGAGCAAGCAAATGCCGTTCATGGTATTCTGCATGAAAATTGAAGGCGGGTCAGTAGCCAATGGGAAGCAGAGGTGGGTGTTATTATGCCGGGTAAGTACTGAATTTCGCCGAATGTTATTGAGAAAAATAATACATTTCAGTATGTAGAATTTAATTTTCTATCTCTATTTTTTTATTTTACCAGACAGTGGAAACACTGTAGTATATTTAGTTACGAATCCACTTTCTCTGAATAATCGTACTGGAGATGAGCGATCTTTAAAACAGAGTAGTGTTGACAAATTTGTCAAAATGAAACAAAGCAAGACGCTATCTATCCTCTTTTAGTTTATTCACGGTTATCAGTGTAAACATGCTATTTAAAAAATGTTTGCACTGCATATTTTATTTAAATTATTTAGAGAATAAGCGCAGCACTCACAATTACTGCCTGAGACTTGGCTTTATCACTGTGAGCCAAGAATAACTCCCGCTATATATATATATATATATATATATATATATATATATATATATATATATATATATATATATATAGAATATAGTTATATATATCCCTATATAATATATATATAATTACACACACACTCTGTGTATGTCACGAGAAGGCACTGTATAAGATAAGAACCTATGCAATGGTCAGTGTGCCCGCAAACAGCCAAGTAAGATCAATTTATGCCGTGCCCAAATTACTTTGAGGACCACTGATCTAATGTGTTGCCAAAACATTTTTCTTCAACAGATGTTAGACATAATTACCCCTTTTTTTGGCTATTGACTAATTAGTGGCTAATGTTCACTAAATGCTTATATTGAACATGTTTTCTTGAATTAGCGTTATAATATGTAGTTAGCCAATACTTTTATCTGAGACTGTACATTGTGTATATATATATATATATATATATATATATATATATATATATATATATATATGTGTGTGTGTGTATATATATATATATATCATTAAAGGGTATTTAAACGCTTTCTTGTGGACTTGTTAATGTTAACCCACCAAGACTGTAGTGTTTGGTGTTTTCTCTTTAATCTTTCATTAAAAAATTATTTTGTTTAAATTTGATGCCTGAAGACAAAAGGCAATTCATACAATATACAGTGGTGAATCTAAATACCACTGCTCTTTTTAAAATCCAGCTGAGGTGCTGCATACAGTCAAACTGTACTGTACACAAAGACATGGCTTAAATGTAGTAATAGCTACATTTCCTGTCTCATGCGTCCCCTTCCCCCACAACTCATACAAATGAATGTTTGATGGCTCAATGACTTTCATTTACTTTACAACCGAATGTGAAAGGAAAAGTGATAAATGAAAGCAATTAGTCACTGTCATGTCAGCAGATACTTTTTTGTACATCTCAAGCCAACCTGTCAAAGTTACTAATCAGTAAATCACAGCTTTCTCAATCTTTGAATTATTACACTGTAATGGCAAGGATGGAGGGTATGTCTCAATAAGCATTGCGAAATTACCACCGGAGTCAAAGGTTTTCCTCCCTTTTTATACATGTGGCCATTCCCCAGTTACCACTCAATTATCTAATCAGGGAATAGCCACGTTCCACCAGTGATTGTTGGCCGTTTAGTTTAGTGATTGTTTAGCCCTATCCCTGCCAAACTTACATTCAAGCGTAATACTATTTACTCCAGCAGGGCTTCCCCTCTGCCACACCCACCACTGACTAAATAGCTTCAGCCGCGCTGCCCATATGCAGAACTGGAAACACTATAGGGGGCACTCCACCTGAACCATTACAATACGTTACAGTATATTTTGTCTTGGAGACATTTCAGAGATGTATCGGACAAGCGTTGTTTCCTCTGGAGTTTAACATAATTCACAGAATTTCCTTTATTCACTTCCTGGGATTTAAAATGCCTGCCTCAGAACCTCAAAAGGTGTAAATGCAATTAAATCAACAGAGACAGTTACTGTTTCTGTACTCATTTGGTCAAACATTACACTTTGGTCAACACCCTGTATTGACCTGGATAAGTATTTTAATCTACGTATAGATTATAAACAACCCACAAAATCTTATTCTTTTGTTTTTCTTTCTAATACTGTATGCTTTCAATAAAGCTTTATTTTAACCCTAATTACCAGCAATTAGGTCTGATCATGCCACCTCTAGTTAATACACAAACATTTTTACCAACTTTGCCTCCGAACAGAGCAACAGACAAGCAGATCAAAATAACATCCAGATTTCAAATTATTTTCATATATTAGGTGGCATTCAAATTCAAGAAAATGCAACAAAAAATGTAATACAAATGTAAGGAACTAGAGAAATAAATTGTTATCAGTAACCAGTTATACAAATAACTGACACACTACTATAAGGCTGCAATCGTCAGACCTTGTGATTTTCTTTATGACGTTTCTATGTAATTAATACATCTTTGTCCCTTCATGTACGTTTTAAATAGGGAATGTTGGTTGTACTATGCCTTGATATGAATATGATAAATGTGTCTATCCTCTAAAAGAGAACACAAAACTCATGTCCATTCTTGACTATGGAATGTAATAGTAAAGTTTATGCAATCTTTTTTTCTGTCAATCAAATGTATCCCATTTCTTAATTTCCGGATTTGGCTCAAACCGAATAAAAACACAGCAACAGCTTCAGGCCTCTCTTCAACACGACTGTCATTTTTAATTTTAGCATACCCCTGTGACAGACTCAGTCTATTTAGATATAGAAAGATTGAAATACTGTTGCCAATTTTTATATCCTTTGGGATAAAAGTGCAACATGTTAAAACTGGGCCCGGTGCTTATCCCCCTCGACTAAAGCGATATACACCTCAACCAAAATTATTAGAAGAGCTACAGGCTGCCTCTTACTATATCATTTCCAGCTGCCTAGTGTGGTGCATCCTGAGGAAGGCCTAGTTATTTACTTCCTGCTACTGCTGCCTAATGGAAACTCACTTGTCAAGCTGTCATGCTAGAGGACAGCATTACCTGGGGCTGCTGGGCCCACTTCTTGTCTCGGAGCCAGTGAGAGCAGTTCATTCACACAGCCCTGTCAGCTTCAAGTCAGGGCATGTAATCGGTACCCTGACACAGCCCACCTTTCATTTCTCTGAGAAGTGCTCAGGGGTAGTGCAACGTGAAAAAAAGCCTTTCTGTCTATGGATTTTTTTTTTAATTTTTTTTTTGTCAACCAGCCAACATTTAAGTGTTCATAGCTCATGTCAACCTGTAACATTTTTACATTTGTTTCCCAGGCTTCAAAAGAAGACACAAACAAAGGACTTGTGACTTCAGGGTGTACATAGGTAGCCAAGAGTCTATTAGCTATCTCATATTTATGTTGCTGGCACTAGTTTAAATATTTTACTGGGTGGAGGTGGATGTTTAGGAAGGAAACAGAATTGTTAGTGGTTTCTCAGACTGCATGTTTGACGCCCGGGGATATTTTCTGGTTTTCTCAGGTTAGGTGCTACCGGTACAGGTAAAACAGAGGGCAGCTCCTCATTAAAGTATTTCAGAAGTGTGGTTTAAAAGAGGCTCTATGACTGTGTGTAATTAAAGAAGAGCCATTTTTAAAAATATTCTTTAGATGTCCTTTTAATAACACAGACAGTAGATTAAAAAAATGAAAAGTAAGACTGTCCTTCTGAAGGAAAATCAATAAAGGGTTTTTAAATGCTTTCCTGTGGACTCATTAATACCCACCAGAGATTGTCTGATTGTTGTTTTTAATACAAGTGTTTTGATTCTCTTTAATCTTTGATTAGTTTCATTTTGTGTAAATGTAATTCCTAGAGACGTTTCATTATCATTTACTGTTTATTGAAGAATATTTCTTTAGTAAAAATGATTTTATTTAAAAAAACAAAAAAATGATTAATTGTATTCTATTGTGGAAGGGTGGTGGGCAATTCATTGACACACACAGGAGACAGAAGGTTTCGTTGCAACACACGTGCTTTTGCCCAATTTTATTATTTTCATTCTTTTTTTTTTCTTTTTTTCTCTGTAGCCCGCAGAGGGCGCTGTTGTCCGTGGCCTGAGTACCGACAACGGTAGTCAGGTCCACAGTAATACCAATACCGGTACAGTCCAATGCTTTCGCACTCACAGGTGCTCAAATGAATAATGAAAACAAAAGACGAAAGAAAAAAGCAAAAATAAAACACAGTAATAAAACTACAAACAAAAGTGCTGCTTACGCAGTGCCCCACTGCTGCTATGCTGGTCAGCTCGGGTCTCCAGCCTATGCTTCTCTGTGCACTATACACTGGGGTGGCCAAGGTTCCCCTCACTGCACACGTCCCCTCGGATACATAACCATATATTTTAATAACTGGTTTGTTCAAGGCTGGCTGTCTTCCTCAGCTGTACTTGTCTGATTTTGGTCGCTCGTTCCAACCACTTGCATTCCTGTCTGGTCTATGTTTACACCGGCCTTCTCCGATGTCATCTCTGTGTATTCACAATCACGGCCACCCGAATGCATAACCAAGCACAGTACTTATGGGCCGAGCAATCCCCCAAGGCCCGCCTCTCAGCCACTCAGAGATGGAAAGCCAACACACCCTCTTCCCCACCTCTCCATGTCATCGTCATGACTGATAAGCTTTTTTATCGCGGAGGCCAGAGTAGCAGAGAAAATGCATCATTAGAGGAATTCACCAAACAATTAATTATAAACAAATTGTGTATTGGGTATGGAGTTCTATCATCATTTTAAAAGCTTTACTTATAAATATATATATATATATATATATATATATATATATATATATATATATATATATATATAAGCTATTATATATATATATAATGGAGTATATGTTACAGTACATGGTATACATGTTTAATAACTAATAACTACAAATACCAATGGCAATTGAAATGTATGTATTTATATACAGCGTACAATCGTCCATACTAAAATACATACTGAAGTAGATTTCATCATAAGAAAATAAATTCCAATCAATATACATAGATGACTTATGGTATTTTTTTTCTTTTTAACCAAAAAAAAAATCAGTGCCATCTGATAATAGTAAATCAGCATTTTATATGTGAGATGTTCTAAATAAAATATTAGTTTTTCTCTGCACGTGTGTGTGGCATATCCAGTTCCCATAATGCTGCCCTGCAAGCAGCTCCCCATCCCTCAACAAACTGACAGCTCACAGGTGCAGTGTGCTGTTGGTGCCACCCCTACCATTATACTAGACCTGTCTAAGCAGTGCCCAGATATACGCACAGTGCATGTATGCACACAAAAAGAACATTCATTTTGACGTGTCATCTTAGAGAAAGTAAACAGAGATGATGTTTAACAACATATATACAGTATTGGCTCACAAAGTGAACAGTATTAACTTAAATGGCCCTTGTTGCCAGATTTTTCCATTGAAACTAATTTTCATAGCCAAGTAATTCAGAAAGATGTATTTATTTCGTATTAGTGAATCAGATGAACAAATCTGTGGAAACACTATACTGCATGAATCAAACTAATCGAGCCAGTAAAAAGAATCGAACTGCACATCACTAGTTTTCAGGCCAGAAAAAGAGTGCGCCTATCAGTGGTTAAAGCCTGTTTCCAATACCACTAATAAATTATAACTTTAATACGCACACTTAAATTAACATCCTTTAGTAAATACCATGTGAATACAGCTCACCTCATTATTCTGAGCTGGATGCTTATTTAAGTACATAATGCATTACCATACAAATCACATATTAATTCTGAATAGAATTGCAATAGTAAATACGGAAATCATTAACGTGCACAGTAATTATCGCACACCATAAAGTTTAGCGCCCTTTCGTAAATGAGGCCCTTTGTTAGTGCTAAGAATTGTTATTTTGTGAGACCAGTCACAAAATGGACAGGTAATGTTAGTCAGTTTTACAGAGTCACAGTTATATAGAGGCATTTTTTAGTTTATAGTTGTGGGTGACAAACCGGACCAGCCATATGGTGTCATTACTCAAACCTACACAATTGACATTGAGTAAATTTATTATATTTTGGCATGCCATTGGTGCCTAAAAGGCTTTGCCATTGTATTTTCTTAGGGCTTGTCACAGAGGCTGATATATTTTCCCCTCTGTAGCCAGGTTTTATGATGGAAAATGATACAACTTCATGATTGAATTTCTGGATAAATTATTCACGCTTTGAACGCTTTCTGCACACAGAGCCTTGGAAAGAGTCCATCTCATTTAGAAAATGTTTGTTTCTCTTGTACTTGTACTTTTTTAAAAAATGTTGCTGATTTTTTTTTGTTATAAAATTGCTAAACTAAATTTACATAGAAGCGTTGTTACATTTTTCCCACCATGTCATATCCTAATACGCAATTAAATTGCTTAGACACAGTGATGAAACTGATCCTTCCAAGAGACGACATACCATCTGGGCCAGATTCTCATCAAGTAAGCTCTTCCCTGTGTCTTACAGTTTGAAATACTGCATTACACGCAGAATGATTTATCATCTAATTCCTGAAATTTCTCAATATTTGTTGTTATAGACATAGACCCCTTTCTAATGCCAATACCATCTGTAAGGATAGATTCTTAATTGAAAAGAATTTCAGAGCTGATGTGAGCGAGTCAGACAAATTCATCACCATCCCCAGGAGAAACGATTAATGTAAAGAAAACAGCTTTTTCTCCCTTTTACTACCTGTAGAAGCAATAAAAGATCAAGACACAGTGATATTGTAGTCTGTGCCATATTGTGTGGGTGAATAACTCTAGCATTACATAGTACATCTGCTAAGGAGTTTACAGTACGAAGCAGCCAATTAGTTTATATGTTATTGCCATTTTGCTTTCAATGTCTTTTGCAACACAGCACTTCACATAACATTTTTGTCTGATGTAGTTAAAGGCAACAGTTATCTATTTTTTATTTAATCTACCACCCACTCTATAAATCCCTCCTCTCAGAATGGGATCTAAGCATTCTTCTTTCAGAAAAAGAGGCACCAGAGTACAGGACAACTTACTGGAAACCACAAAAATGCAACCCACTTCTAAGAGGATAATTGATGATTCTAACAGCGTAGCATATGGTTATGCCAACAAGACACAAAAGGCTTGTTCCAAGAGATCAGCTTGCTCTGACCAAACAAAAAAAGAAACACAAGATTATTGTAAATGTGACCTGTTTTAATGAGTGCAGGGAGCCAGTCTTGAAAACTTTAAGCTTTGGGCAGGTGGCCTCTCTCTAGCATATACAGTAAGGTTTACAATTAGAAGCCTTTCAGGTTTGTCTGAAGATGTAAGATTAATATATTACAATCAATATACTGATGGACCTTATTTACATATACAGAAGTATGTTTTGAAATGTAGCAATTGTACCTAATTGTACAGAGGGCTTTACGTGCTACAATAGATAACTGAATATGACAATAGTGAAGCACCCAAAGAGCAAGACAAAAGCAGTTAACTGAAGACAAGGGCTATTAATTAACAGTGCTATTAATCCAAAAGAAAATATGTTATCAATATAAAGTTCCTCCCCCTAATCTGCTATATATATACCGTCGTTATAGGTATCTGTGCTGTAGTTTTTAAGTTACAGAATCGCAAAAAGTTCTCACAAATGAATAAAATTTGACCTTGTTTAAATATTTGCAGCCAACATATTAGTCAGTATATATTTAGTTTATATGCATTTTATATACTTTAAACCATAAGCATAAGCATAGTGTGTGTATATATATATATATATATATATATATATATATATATATATATATATATTCGTAATAGATCCTGTTGACCATGATCATTAGGCTATTTTGTTTACATTAAGGGATGACATGGTTGAATCGATTGTATGAAACTGTATCATTCTCCTGCTAATGACGTCATCTGATTAAATGTACATTTTTAAACAAGGTATAAATATAACTATAAATATAAATACATTAATGAATATATTCATGTTTTTATTAATAATCAATCACATAGATAAAGTAATATAAACGTAACTAAAGTATTCATATTTTAAAAAATTGCTAAAAATGTAATAGCCTAATAACAATAGCTTGTTTTATATATTAGAAGTCTATGTACACCCACCCCCTCACTATACCCTCACTATACTGCGGATTCGGATATATCGCGGTCATGGCGTTGGCTCCCCATTTTAACTGTCTAACTGCGCATGCCTTAACTGCAATATACATAGGCACTTATAATTACTGTTTGTTTTATTTTGTACTGCACACCACAAACAAAAATATACCAAACAATTAAAAACAAACCGTTATCATATACACATGCATTGCACAATAACACTAGCAAAAGTCACAGGGCAGTGACGTCAGCTCCCTAGCAACAAGCCTGTTTGGAGTGGATTCTTTCAATGTAGCGGGTGTGAGACTGAAGTTGATGAGAAGCAATTGCCCTCCGCTGTTCGAATTATAACGGTGCGCTGCATTTTATACAAAAAATGAGAAAAAGCGGGTTCCGTAGAGGACTTATATTGGACCCTGACACCCCAGATAAAACGAGGGCATGGTTTTACAGTATTTTTTATTAGCCTATTTGTTTTTCTGGGAGTCTCTCGCTATATCGGGGCCCTCGATCTATAACGGATTTGTATAGGACCCCGAAACCCGCCATATAGAGTGGGTGGTGTATATGTGTATAAGGTATCCAAAATGCGGTCCTACTTGGGAATGTTTGTTACAATAGTAGAGAATTGTTCTTACACAAAAACCAAGAGTTGCACCACAAATAAAAAAAATAAAAACCAAACTACGCTACGGTGCTGGGGGTTTTATTAAACAAACAAAAATAAATATTTAAACAGAACAAAAAAACACTGATATAAACAAAAGGGCACAAGGGCCAAAACAAAACAACACAGAACAATAAATACAAGTAGTATGCTGGTTACAACTCCCAGCATACATAGCAATTGTATTTTATATATTTTCAATAGACTTGTGGCTCATGTCACGTGTCTCGTCGACTGTGCAGCCAAACTGCAGGTCTTTTATGTTACGGCCGAGGGGTTAACTAGCTATTAAAAAATAATACAAATACTAATATAAACAAAGGGGCTGAACACTCCGCCACAATTGTTGTCGGGTTTTATTTTATATTTCATGCCTTATTAAAACTGAAAGCTTTGCTAAATGTTAGATTTTTATATTAGTATATTATATATATATATATATATATATAGATATTATATATATATATATATTATATATATATATACTATAGCGTTATGATATCGGTTTTATTACTACTTTAATTTCAGAAAATGTGGCTTTAGTTAGGGTTCTCATTTTAACTCGAGTTAGTACAGTAAATCTTCTACTTAGTCTGAAGAGTTTGATGGTTTCATTTAGTCCCGTATATATGGGGAACATCTTGGGGGCAGGAGTCATCTAATGGAGTTCGTTGCAATTGTGAACATTTTTTAATCTGCACATGGGGACTATCTGGAAGTTCTTCGTTTGTTGCAATTGATGCTAACTAGGATACTAGTTTAGTATCCTGGCGTACTCCACGAGATCGTCCACAGCTTTTTGTTTGTTGCAAATGACCCAACAAGTGCAAATGAAACCAAAATACTAATATAATAAATACAAAAGGAACCAAAACAAAATGTGCACAACCCCAACTAATTAAAGCAACTCATGACATTAGTACAAGCATGTAGTCAGTGTGTTACTTTGGCAGCTTTAACCTTGCAAGAATATCAGTTCATAATCCTGTTTTTATTTTTGTTTAAAAGGCATAACAAAGTTATCTTAAATCCAATGGACACAGGAATAAACATTTGCTGGATTGGTTTCACAAACATATACATATTTGCCAGGTGTATATAAATCCCAAATAGAAAGGCCTCTATTTTGGACTTCTTTGAATTGACTACATTGTTATTTTATGCCAGTGGATTATTTTTATTAATTGATTTTTTAAAGTGAATATTTTGTACTGTGTTTGTTTGGCACTAGATTGCATTCGTTGTAGTCAACTGATTAGTTTTAGACATTATAAAAGAATGGTACCAATTCTATAGGTGACCTGGAAACCGTAGGCATTGACAATGTCTTTGGGTACTGCAAGACTAGGGTACCTTGTTTGCCTTTTACAATTCTGAATTGAGTTTGGAAGGACGATGTAATAAAAAAGACTTTGAGAATATACAGTAAAACAATATACATTACAAACCCACACAGTAAACAGTAAATTACCAGTAGTAATTTTATTGTTACATTCGTCCCTAAATTAAAAGCCTATGTTTGGTTGGCAGGTATTCTTGACTTTTAGGGCTTCTGAAATATATAAAGCTTGTTAGATTCAGCCCAATTCAACCATATAAGGAGATGTTTCAGTCTTTAAAATCTGGCCAAAAATTTACCTCATACCTCAGACATCTAGAGGCGTCCTCTACCAAAATGAACCAAAATCTAGTTCTGCTAAATAATAGTTTTACATGTCTCTATTTATGATGAGTTAAAGTTAGCAGAATTAATTCCAGTTTACTTATTTTAATTTCAACAGGAATAGTGCTAAAGGACAAACTACGTGTACATGTAATGTCAATGGCAATGCTGTTGTCCAAGCACACTCACAAACCACATGTGTTATTACAGCACAATTACGTAATGTGTTTACTGAACTCATAAAATTGAATTCCTTATGAAATGAAATAGTAATAACTGAAAGTAATAATGCTTCCCCAACCACATGTTTATGTAATTACAATGTAATAATGTAGTGCATTTTGAGTGGTCTATGTTAATGAGATATACAGAGACAGATCTTTATACTATTGCTCATGAACCTGTTAGGAGTTTCCCCTCATGTGGCATTTGTGACCATTTATCTAAAGGAGTTGTTCCTGGTAAACTGACCAATAAAGCTTACACTATACACAAGGGTTTACCAGCAGTGTTATGGTACATCAGTCAAAAATGGTCCATTTTTTACATTATTGTAAAGAATGGTTAGGGAGGATGTTCATTAGGGAACAATGGTTAAAGGAAAGGGACTGTTTTGACTGCTGCACCCTGACACTACAGGCAGGAAAGCTGAAGTGTACACTATTAAATCAGTGAAATCCAATCTAATATGATGAAACAAAAATAAATATACAGTCAATTCTCATTAAAACAAACTTGAATTAGACAAATTTCTTGATAGTATGAATTTTCTGGGCAAAAAAGTCGTGGGCAAATTTAATAGTTGTTATTGTAAGTTACTCCTTATAATTCAAATTCACTGAACACAAATTTCCTGCTTGTGCAAATTATATCTACACACCATACTCCACACTGTTCGGGAAAAAAAAGATTTAATTGAGAAAAAAATTATATATTAAAAATACAAAACTGAAAGATCATAATTGGATAAGTCTCCACCCCCCTGAGTTAATACTTGGTGGAAGCAATTACAGCTGTGAGTCTGTTGGGATAGGTCTCTACCAACTTATCACACCTAGATTTGACAATATTTGACCATTTTTCTTTACAAAACTGTTCAAGTTCTGTCAAGTTCCTTGGGGAGCGTTGATGGACAGCAATCTTCATGTCATGCCACAAATTTTCGATTGGATTTATGTCAGGGTTCTGACTGGGCCACTCAAGGACATTTACCTTTTTATTCCTTAGCCACTCCAATGTAGCTTTGCCTGTGTGCTTTGGGTCGTTGTCATGCTGAAAGGTGAACTTCCGTCCCAATTTCAGCTTTCTTGCAAAGGGCAGCAGGTTTCCCTCAAGGACTTCTCTGTACTTTGCTGCATTCATTTTCCTATTGTCCTGACAAGTGCCCCAGTCCCTGCCGATGAGAAACATCTCCATAACATGCTGCTGCCACCACCATGCTTCACAGTTAGGATGATGTTCTTTGGGTGATGCTCTGTGTTGGGTTTGCGCCAAACATAACGCTTTGCATTTAGGCCAAAAAGTTCAATTTTAGTTTCGTCAGACTACAAAATCTTTTTGCCACATGACTACAGAATCTCCTGAGTGTTTTTGCTGCTTACTTCAACTGGGATTCAAGGTGGGCTTTCTTGAGTAATGGCTTCCTTCTTGACACCCTACTATACAGGTCAGATTTGTGGAGTGCTTGGGATATTGTTGTCTCATGCACGCTTTGACCAGTCTTGGTCATAAAAGCCTGTAGCTCTTGCAAAATTTCCTTTGGCCTCTGGTAGCCTCTCTGTTCAGTTTCTTTCTTGCTCGGTCATCCAGTTTGGATGGGCAGCCTGATCTAGCCATGGTCTTGATCTTCCACTTCTTAATAATCGTCTTGACCGTGCTCCAAGGGATATTCAAGGCCTTTGATATTTTTTTATACCCATCCCCTGATCTTTGCCTTTCAACAACTTTGTTCAGCAAAAGTGCCTTGGTGGACATGGTTGAGTCTTTGCTTTGAAATGCACTACCCAGCAGAGGGAACCTACAGGAACTGCTGACTTTATCCTGAAATCATGTGAATCCCTACAATTTAACACAGGCCACTTAATTTGGTGTGTGATTTTGAAGGTGATTGGTTACACCTGAGCTATTTAGGATTGCTATTGCAAGGGGGGTGGACACTTATCCAACCAAGCTATTTCAGTTTTTATTTTTAACTAATTTTCTACAAATTTGTAGAATTTTTTTTTTCATTTGGAAGTTGTGTGGTAGGATGTGTAGATAAATGAAAACATTTTTTTAATGCATTTTAGGCTATAATGCAACAAAATCCGATATTACGGGGTGTTTGACACTTGTAAAACTTTCCCCCACCTATTAACTGGATAAATTACCAGTATTCCATGTAGTATATATATATATATATATATATATATATATATATATATATATATATATATATATATATATATATATATATATATATGCTCTGGAAAAATATAAGAGATCACTGCAAAATTATCAGTTTCTCTGGTTTTACTATTTGTAGCTATGTGTTTGGGTAAAATGAACATTTGAGTTTTATTCTATAAACTACTGACAACATTTCTCCCAAATTCGAAATAAAAATATTGTCATTTAGAGCATTTATTTGCAGCAAATGACAACTGGTCAAAATAACAAAAAAGATGCATTGTTGTCAGACCTCGAATAATGCAAAGAAAATAAGTTCATTTTCATTTTTAAACAACACAATACTAATGTTTTAACTTAGGAAGAGTTCAGATATCAATATTTGGTGGAATAAATCTGATTTTCAAGCACAGCTTTCATACGTTTTGGCATGCTCTCCACCAGTCTTTCACATTGATGTTGGGTGACTTTATGCCACTCCTGGCGCAAAAATTCAAGCAGCTCGGCTTTGCTTGATGGCTTGTGACCATCCATCTTCCTCCTGATCACATTCCAGAAGTTTTCAATGGGGTTCAGGTCTGGAGATTGGGCTGGCCATGACAGAGTCTTGATCTGGTGGTCCTCCATCCACACCTTGATTGATCTGGCTGTGTGGCATGGATCATTGTCCTGCTGGAAAAACCAATCCTCAGAGTTGGGAAACATTGTCAGAGCAGAAGGAAGCAAGTTTTCTTCCAGGACAACCTTGTACTTGGTTTGATTCATGCCAAAGTTGCCTGATTCCAGCCTTGCTGAAGCACCCCTAGATCATCATCGATCCTCCACCTCATTTCACAGTGGGTGCGAGACACTGTGGCTTGTAGACCTCTCTCCGTCTAACCATTAGACGACCAGGTGTTGGGCAAAGCTGAATATTGGACTCATATGGGGGTGCTTCAGCAAGGCTGGAATCGGGCAGAATTGTCTTTGTGCAGGGCGCATGAATCAAGCCAAGTACAAGGTTGTCCTGGAAGAAAACTTGCTTCCTTCTGCTCTGACAATGTTCCCCAACTCTGAGGATTGGTTTTTCCAGCAGGACAATGATCCATGCCACACAGCCAGATCAATCAAGGTGTGGATGGAGGACCACCAGATCAAGACCCTGTCATGGCCAGCCCAATCTCCAGACCTGAACCCCATTGAAAACTTCTGGAATGTGATCAGGAGGAAGATGGATGGTCACAAGCCATCAAGCAAAGCCGAGCTGCTTGAATTTTTGCGCCAGGAGTGGCATAAAGTCACCCAACATCAATGTGAAAGACTGGTGGAGAGCATGCCAAGACATATGAAAGCTGTGCTTGAAAATCAGATTTATTCCACCAAATATTGATTTCTGAACTCTTCCTAAGTTAAAACATTAGTATTGTGTTGTTTAAAAATGAAAATGAACTTATTTTCTTTGCATTATTCGAGGTCTGACAACAATGCATCTTTTTTGTTATTTTGACCAGTTGTCATTTGCTGCAAATAAACGCTCTAAATGACAATATTTTTATTTGGAATTTGGGAGAAATGTTGTCAGTAGTTTATAGAATAAAACAAAAATGTTAATTTTACCCAAACACATACCTATAAAAAGTAAAACCAGAGAAACTGATAATTTTGCAGTGGTCTCTTAATTTTTTCCAGAGCTGTGTGTGTGTGTGTGTATATATATATATATATATATATATATATATATATATATATATATATATATATATATATATATATATATATATACTGTACTTACATACCTTTAAACCATTTAAATAGGTCACTCAGTTATTGAATTATTTCCATACGTCCCTCACATAGCCAGATGAATACTCTATTTACATTTATTCTTAAAATAATAATACCATTTGAAAATAGATTTTTAAACCTAATAAAAATGGTTACGTTCTGGGAATCCGTCTATAATGGTGTAAGTTTTTAAATTGGTTGAGACTGGCTGCCTGTCTCAAAAGACTGTATGGTAATGGATTTCAGCTGAAGTAATATGAGTTTTGTTTTGTTTTTTAAACATTTAGTATTTAAGAAGGATATGAAAAATGTGTGGTCCACAACTAACTGCCAATTACATTGCTCTGATCAGAAATCCGCTCACTGCCTGACAATCAGCTACAGTTTCCAGTTCACGTCACACACCCACACTCTTGGGGACCTTCCTTTTAATCCCTTGCATTTTCTTTAGCTTTTTCTTTGATGTCACAGCTTTAAAAAAGTAATATCTCTTGCTAGTGTAAATGCCTTGTCTCTGAACAAATGATCAGTGTCACCATATTTTATAAATCATAGCATGTGGCTCATTATAAGTCTATTCTTTGTTTATTGAAAATATGATCTATGCACCGTATAACAAGCATTATCACTACTACGTTATTTACATTGATACTAGTAAATCTACACAGATGGAACCGATTTTTCTCTCTCTACTGAGGAACATGGTGATTCCTTATATACATATAATCAAAAGTTAAAAAGGTACACAGTTCATATTATAAAAAAAATAATAACGAAGGCCAGGAAGTTTAATGTTCTACTTCTAACTCAAGAAACTGATGAAGATTGAGATAATTGTTTTATTACTCCAGAAGATCCTCAAGATGGAATTATGCTTAACTAAGGTGACACCCATCCCTAAATGGGCAGGACATTCCCGAAATGTAAAGATCAAGTCCCAGTCCCGGGCTTAATGCCTCTGGGACAGCATTTGTCCCGAATTCATAGACACAGTTCAATCATGCAGTTTAGCGCCAGTCAAACCATAGCATATCTGTTTATAGCGCATCATAGCACCGCCCCTGCCCCATTATTTTGCAATGCCCGACACTCGCTCGCTCGCCAGTTAAAAAAAAAAAAGTATGTTTTTATCCAGGCGTGCGCCCAGAAACCTTTCACATGGTACTCACAACTAACCACACCGACATCTCATCTCATCTCATCTCATGCCGATAACGACTCTGCATCAATATACTGTGAAGTGTTTCAGTCAGAGTGCTACATTTCTGTTCTTTCCTGAGTTTCTATTTTGAAAATGAATAAACACAGCGCACTGCCATCGAGACAGAACAGCAACTGCAGTGACAGCCAAATAGTCCACAACAATAAAAGCTACAAATAAACGTATTTGAAATACTGATTTAAAGGAAAAACTAGCTCAAAAATATTTTATGCTGGTTCCATTTCTAATCATTTTGATCACCCTATGCTTAACCTGTCAGTGTACAGGAAGTAAAACCCCCAGAATTCTAATAAATGAGGCCTACCGAAAATATACTTTTGAGTATATTACACTCTCAGAGCTTGTCTGACTTAGTTAAATGTGAGACAGCTGCAGACAAACGTATTGGCACCCTACACTTAATATAAGATAATTCAAGAAAAGATCTTAAATACAAGCATTTAGTGAACATCAGCAACTAATTAATATAACAAAGACCAAAATACTTTTAAGAAGTTTAACAAACCATCTTTGTAAAAAAATCAAAAGCACTTAAGGAATTTCAAATATTTGTTCATGATGAAAGTATTGGTACCCCTACTTTAGTATTTAGTGTGCCCTCCTTTTGCTTTTCTTAGGGCTTTCAGACATTGATGATAACTCTTAACCAGTATGTTACTTCTTGTTGGTGGTATCAGGACACATTCTGTATCATGGGTTAGGCCCTGTGAAAATCGCGGAAATTATCTTTAAAATTCACGGCAGGGTCATGGGTAAAGTATCGTATTTCACAGAATGTGCACAGAACTATATTATTAATTGTGTACAGGTTATTATTATTTTTTAAAACATCAAATACAGAGAAAAATGCACTGACATCGTTATTCAAGCACTTTATAATAGCTTGTGAAACGGTGTTGTAATTAACAGCCTGTAGGTAAAGTGTATCTGAAAGGATAGCTTTCAGTTGTAGTACGTCAGATGCATGTTCACCATTTAGTTATTGCAAAACAAATACAATGTGTAGCTCGTACTGATCTTGGGTATCAGTCAACACGTCAGTGACCACTAACAAGCAACCAGACTGTTTTACCAATTCCATAATCTCCTGCTTGTGATACTCGACAACTTTAGTTAAGTATTCATGTCTCAGCTGGGCTGATGAAGGAATCACTCCACCATTTGCTATACTCAGTCTGAAGAATTTACTTGTTTTTTCAAGAGGGATATTTGCACAAAGAAACGCCCCTGTCATGTCAAAATTTATTGTGTTTCGTGCTTCACGGTTTTCAGTGGAATTTTGGAACATGGAAGTCGCCGCTTTTTGTTTCTTTGCAAGCAGTCGCAGTACTGCTCTGGATTTCTCTCTTTCTCTTTCAGTGAATACTTGAATCTAAATGCCTGTCAACAGCCGATTCTCAACAGTGATCTACAGTAACGTTGCAGTTACTCCATCGTTATGTAAACCCCTGCTGGATGCTGCTTTACGTGATCTGCTGCAGATACATTTTTAGCCTTTTTAGAGACATCCATTTTCTTGTTTACAATGTGTAGTATTTTAATTTCCCGCCTAGATTGCATATAGTCACATGACATAATCACTGCACAGCACTGTGTGCATGGTGAATAGTACACGCAGGCACACAGCAGAGCTGTGCAGTTTCGTTAATGTGATTTTCTTTTGTATGAAATACAAATAATAATTATGACTTTTTTTTCTTAAGAATATTGTAAAAATAACTGTATTGGGCTAATTTCATGATTTCTGCATAGCCTGTGAATTCACGATTTACACGGGGCCTTAATCATGGGTCATTGTCGTGTTGGAAGATAAACATTCTGCCAATCAGCCTACGAACAGATGGTATCATTGTACTTTGTACAATGTTTTAATACATGTCTACATTCCTTCGATCTTCAATCACATCAATGTCTCCAGTTCCTGAGCTGCTAAAGCACCCCCATATCATGATCAAACCATCATGTTTAACTGTAGGTACAAGGTTTTCTTCATTGAAGGCATTCTCCTTTTTTCTCCAAATAATCTGTGGTCCATTTTTGTGGGAAAGTTCTAGTTTAGACATCAGACCAGAGAATTTAGTTGAAAAATGTATCAGATTCCTGATCATATTTATTAGCTTATTTAAGATGGTGTGTTTTATGAATAAGACAGGTTCTTAGCAGTGGTCTACATGTATACAACTCTTCTGTGTTCTGTGTCCTTCATACGGTTCTTTCATGCACTATTATGCCTGGTGCTTCTAAATCTTTCTTTAAGACCTTGGCTTTTAATCTTGGATTTTTTTACCTGCTCGGACGATTCTCCGATTTCCACTTTGTTCAAGCATTTCAGTTGAATTTGTTCTTTGATAATTGCTCTGATTTGTGGATTTTGGTATTCATATTTCTTTTATACTGTTCTGTAGCCATTTCCTTTGTTGTAGTTTGCTACAAGAGCTTTTCTCAGATGTGAATTCAACTCTTGTCTTGACCATCATCTCCTGTGTTGCCAAAACCTTTTTTCTTCAACAGATTTTGGAAATAATGACCTCTTCTCTGGCTATTAACTTTAATGCTGCTTAGTTACTGTGTAATGGTTTTAAATCAATATATATATATATATATATATATATATATATATATATATGATATAATATATATATAATATATATATATATATATTAGTTAGTTCTATACATTTTTATTGGACCATGTAAATGGTCCAATACTTTTTTAAACTGAACCTTTGTATTTTCAAAACAGTTGTAGTTGTCATTGTTAAAATATTCAACTTTATAAATTATAACTTAAACTGTAGTTTTATTCTCCTTTGAATGTTTTTGAACAGCTACTTCTCTAACAAATGAAAACAAATCAAACCTGCAATACAGTAGTGTGGCTGTCAGTTAAATATACAGCTAAAGAGATTTGGGGACCCAGACCAAATAAACTTCCAGTTTCTTAAGCAAACATTCCCAGCGAACAGTCCAGTTGGTAGGCTTAATTACATTTTCTCCCTACCAGTGCAATCAGTTTTGTGTGCTTTTTTTGTACATGATTGTAGGTTCTGAAAGCCGACTGAAAAAATATTCTACCTCCTTGTAATTTGGGTTTTTATTTTGTTTACAAGTAAAGCAGTATTGTATAAATACTGTGCATGGTTTTGATTTTACATAAAATTTGATGGCAAGACTCATCTACTTCAGATTCTTTACTAGAATCAGTGTGAAGAAGTTTGTCATCCAAGATATCTTCTTCTCCTTCTCTGCTGTAAAAATATTTCAGGTTGGTAAGCATTATCGGTTATGTAGAGAGATCTTGTATGCTGTTCAGTAATTCATGCGTTTTGAAGCCATGGTATACGGTAATCGGAACAATAGCTACTGAAATACTGCACCACATAAAAACAAAGTATCTCTAATGGCTTGGAGCTTTCGTGAAATGCGTTTTGATTAGGGAGTCATCCCTGAAGTTTCTCCAATGGGTATTTCACTGCAGTAAATATTTTTGGGTTTATTAACATTTTGGGCAATTTAGCATGATTTCAGTTGAGCTTTGTACTTTGGATAGCTAGATCTCCTGGCAGAAAACAAAAGAAAATAAAACTTTATCAACGCAATTCTAAGAAATATCCCAAACCCCAAACCAAAAATTAGGGTTTGTATGACATATATGACTACAAGAGCATTCTATTGCCCCATCAAGTTAGACATTTTCTGCCACCATATTGTAGCATACAAACCCTACAATATGGTGACAGAAAATGTCAAACTGTATTTTAAATCTTTTTTTTTTTTTTTTTTTTTTTTTAGTGTGATCAAGTTCAAGGAATTATGTTCTGTATATGTCATGAACTGTAGTACTATTAGCAGTAATCCACATACAGAGCACCAGTTAGCTCATCTGCTTTTTGATGGTTATGAGGTCACATGTCAGAATTATTTGGAAGGCTTCAATGTAATGTTACTAACTTAGTAACTTGGTAATTTCAGCAAGCACATTTAACAATTTAGCCTTGTTGTCAATTATATAACATAGAAGTTGTTATTGACAAGTATACTTCAAAGTCCACAACTGACCCTATGCATTAGCTGCATTGTGTGATATGTTATTGTTTCATACACAGCAGAGGGTTTTGTTATCTTTGCTTTACTGCAATTGCCATGTTTCTGTTATTCTGAAACAAACAATGCATTAAGAGAATTGCTAAAAATTCAGCTCAAATTGTCTTCAAGAATGAAAACTGTTTTTTGGGATCAGTCCATTTTTAATAGCTGCTGTGTGTACAGTAAGTTTCCATGGTCACAGTGTATAAGCAAGTATATCGCCACTGAAAAAAAATAAGTTTTCACAGTTAAATACATTTTCCTAGTAGATGGGTAATTTCACAGTTGGTCCAGATGTACACTGTAATATCTTTGTACTGTAAAAATTGTACTGTACAATATAATTTGGTTTTGGAGCACTTGTAAAATAATGCAAGATATTTACTGACAAGATATATAGTATACGTTTTTTTTTTCTTTCTTTCTTTTTTGGAGATAGTGCTGAAATGTACATGAGGATAAAATCAACTCTCCAAGCAACATTCAGGTTAACCAGTATCCACATTTTTTATAGGAACGTGATCATTTGCTGTTCAGAATAAAATATCTGTGTTCAGTTAATATTAAATCATTAGCTTTTTTATAATTGGTTCAAGGTATAAGTAATATAAATTATTGTAGCTGTTCCTTCATAATTTATTGTTTATTTTGTAAATGGATCTGGGATTTCCTCTAACCTAATTGGTCAATAGAACCTCAAATGTTTTCCTTCAAACTGTGTTTATTCTCTGTTCCAAATCAATCTGCCAGAAATTATGTATATATTCCTTTTTCTAATTTACCCTTTTCTGCTTGATTAAGAAAATCTCCAATGTAGTACACACCCACAGAATCTTGTCTTTCAAATCATATGGACTAAAAAAAGGCTGCTTCTGCGTCCTATACATTCAAGCTATCTTAAACTGAGTTTAGTAAATTAAGTAAAATAAATAAGTTAATAAATCGAGAATAATCTTTGGTGTGTCAGTGGAGATACAGTAACCTCAACAGCATTAGTAACTTTATTACAGCACATCATAACAACACAGGCACTGTGCTCCCTTCTCCAACACATTTGCATTTAAATATTGAATCTTACACAAATACACAAACTTGAACTCAAATCCTAAATAAAAAATAAAACATGTACTCTTGCTCTTTTATATGTTAAGCGGCAGATAAAATCAAACAGGCCACAAACCGTGCTCACATTTGTGTACAAGGTGGCTGAAATGAAGAAAAGCTACATATAAGTGAAATATTTTTTTAGTAAGTTATTATTTCTCTATAGTTATGGCCGTAAGTTTTATATCAGCCTATAGAATTAACTCATTTTGCTTCAAGAAGTGGAATGAAACCTACTGAATAATATTACTTTAGCATATTTAAATTACCATTGTAGTTTTCCATATACTTAAAAAGAAACTGACAAAAATTGAAAATGGTACTATTATTGTGGCTTCCAGTAGACTTTTGCGATATCATTTTGTAGTTTCTTTGATTACACGATGTTAAATAAAATATCTAAATTGTGTTCATACAGTTTTTTTTTTTTTTTTTTTTTTTTTTTTTTTTTTTTTTTTAATTATGCCTCAGTCCTAAAATTCTAGGTGATGCAAAACTTTTGGCCATAGCTGTATACCCATGACACAACATTGTGACCCCATCTTGGAAAAATGTAGAAGAAATACAGAGAAACTCAATTTTAATATTGTAAAGGCTTTCAAATTAAACATTTCTAACTGGGATATTGATGCCAGGAGGCAACCAAACCACACGTGGAATTCTGAGCAAACTGAATTACTCCTGGAATACGTGTTTGTATTCATTAGCAACTAAAACTAGGGCTGCATAATATAAAAAAAAAATCTAACCAAACAGAAAAACTTAAAATGTTTTTTTTTTTTCTTTTACTCAGCCATTTTCTAATAGCAATAGAGCCCTCATAAGAGGTCTTTACCATCTGGTAAGACTCTTCTCGCTATGTTAAATGCCCTTGTCTTTGTGTTAAATAGCTTAATATTAGTATTATGTTTATAAATATAAATAGAGATAACTGGTAAGATGCCTAGCCAAGTTAAATGACATACACAATGAGTGCTGATAAAAGCGATATTGTAAAGTGTTGCCATTTTTCATATTTTTTTTTTAATTCTTTCAATCACAATACACAGCAGAGACATAGAAGGGCAGTGTATGGGCTTTACTGAATTTTGCAGCAAACCCCTAATCTCTAATCAGGTAGTTCTAAAGTTCCGTTGCACCTTGGTTTAGATGCTCAGCCATCCCACTAGGTATTTATTTCAATCCTGAGCCCCAATGCACCCTTTATAAACTTTTCTTAGCTTTTTTTTTTTTTTTTTTTTTTTTTTTTTTAACACACTTAGACCATAATGCGTTGCTAGCTAATTTAAATACATCAATCTAGATTGATTCATCTGTTTAAAAAACCAGAGCAGAAAGTTCAATAGGAGGTCCCTATTACATATTGCTTTACTGTTATTATACGAGCTGAATAATTCCACCATACTTTTTCATTAAAAAGAGGGTCAGGTTGAAGAAAATAATAATGTTAAGTCACTATAATATCCCTGTTTTGAATTAAATTTGCAGTTAAAAAGAATTCCAAATTCTCTTTTTTTAAGCAAGTGATGTCAACCTTACCAATATGGAGAATAAAGCATGGTAGAAACTCAGTTTAGCATGGCTGATGTCATGAATGGGGAACTAACTATCTGACTGGCTGAAAGATCCTGAGCAGTCTATCGTTTTTTCTTCTGTTTCTTATAATGATTTTTTTTTTTTAAATTGCATAAAAAACCTCTTTGATGTGCACTAATGCTAAAACAAAACTGGTTTACTAAACTTTTTGTTTCTAATAGTTAGATAAACCCATTAAGTTTCAGAACTAAAAACATTCTACTCTAAATAAAAAAAAGTGATGGAAAATATGTGCAGGGGCCAAAAAATAAAAGAGGGATAAGTAAAACAAAACATAAAAAAAGAATAAATAACAACTTGCTTTATTACAACTGAACTAAACTTCCATCAGCACAATCAACCTTGTTCAAGAAATTTGCAGAGATGTAACAGCACAACATAAAGAGAAACTCAAGTAGGATGAAAGGCCCACGATGGTCCCATAAGAAGAAGCCTCAGACTAGGCAGGCTTAGGTTTCCTTCTCCCGGAAGTGAACTTTTTTCCCCCAGTGAAAAGACTTTCCTAAAAAATAAAGAAAGCATTTGAAAAGATGACAGGTATTTAATGCATTAAAACACTTATGGGGACAAGGGATGGAAGTGGTATTTTACTGTTAGTTCATAAATTCCTACTTAACAATGAATTAATGACTATATTCAAAGTAATTGTAGGGGAATAAGGGAATTATCTCATTAACAACATATATTATCATATTAAAATCCCATTGGCATCAAATTATTTCCTTAATAACTGAAAATAACCTATGAGTAGCAAAAAAAGCTTTATACAAGTTTTATAGCTGATACCATTTCAGCTTTTTATTGTAACGATTTCCATTAAGCTCCTTGATCAGCGTTGAGTTTACGAATCCACAGTCAGCAAGTCTGTCACACCAGTAAGCTTGAGATGACATCTGCAGGGCTGGCCTTTGTCATCCAGGGGACGGTAGATTGTCAACATCCACTGTCAAGCTCCTTGGCAGTGGGATTAGAGGACGTTCTACTGATCTTCAGTTCTCCTAGTGGGGAGCTGCTGCGAGGAGAGAATGTAATTCAGCATTCAAAATTGGGGAGAAAAATGAGTGGTAATCTCTGTCACCAAAGAAAAAATAATAATAATAATTGTCCTCCTTTTTGTAAGTAGTACGTAAACATGTATAATGACCTGTCAGGATGTGATGTGGTAGGTGAAAAAAATGCTGACCCCTTTGGGTGTCACAAGTTAATGAGCTCTTAAATACCCATGCAAAATACTCTGGCACTTCTGTCCATTGCTTAACACATGAGGTAGCCCAGCCTCTACCAGTTACATGAGCAAGCATTCACAATAGAATAATTTTGCCAGATATATCTTACATCGTTGAATTTCTCTGGACATTGTTACTTTTACACAATGGGGTGGCTTGGTCTCTTCCTAAAAGGGCTTTCAATGGTTATAACTGTCTGAAAGTGAACCCTTTGGGTATTTGGAGTCTCTGATTTTCAAAACAATTACTCACTGACATCAGAATATCACAGCGACTTCATGACTCCATAAATTAGATCAAATAATGGGCTAAAGGTCTTTGCGTTTTAAGTCACAAGCAATCAGACTCACTTGCTTTTCTTCAGCTCTGATGTCAAGAAACTAATTTTAAGAGCTGACATTCTCAAAGAGGTTAAACGTACAGTGATTATGTAATTATGATACATGGGATCTGTCAGGCTTAAGTTTAACATCACACAAGACATTTTTTTGTACACATTTTTACCTCATAATGGTTTTTTTCAATATGGTTAGAGGGTAGAGTAGAGTTAAGTACTAGTATGTACTTTGTATTATAGCTTAGAATAAATCTAAACAATGTATTTTTAGCTCTTCAGTATATCTTGTAATTGAGTGTTTAAACTTGGGGTGTACTAACACTTTGGTTAAAGCATGTTAAAGAGATCATAAATAGGTCTATAAAAAAAAAAAAATCAGTTTTTACCTATGCGTTGTTTCAACTTTCTGTAATTTCAAGTTTTCAATTTTCATATGCTGAGGATATTTTAGACTTCAAGGTTAAAATGCTGCGCTTCAAGGGTCTTGTCTCAAAGTAAAGGGGTGTGGTTTTCTGGCTACCAACACCTCACCCTCCCCTCTCCCCCTTCACTTCAACACATCAGCGTTGTTGTTTTTTAGTTGTTTGTACAATTTGTCAGCAAAGATATAGCCTATGTTTATCTAAAACTTAATCCTAGGTTGAAAGCTTCAGAACAGTAGACAGATGGTACTTTGCTGGGCATGTCGATATGAGACTTCTGAATAAACAGGTTTCAGGGCATAGAAAAGTCGATGTACATATTCAATTTTGTTTTTGTTCCCAACAACACAAAAATATAATGACTACATATTTTTAGTTTTGTTTTGTTTTGTTAAAAATATGGCTGTCATAAATCAAACAGGATTGTGTGTGTATAATTGCTTCCTCCCTCACAAACTAAAGAAGTCCTCTAGTCTTACTGTATGTACGAAATTATGAAATAGATTAATAATAATTTATTCTTTTTGGGGGGGTGTAAGTGGCTATATTAAAATACATGTGCACCAATCACCCATAATGAACTCTTCCATACAATACTGTAAAAAAAAAAAACGTTTTTCAGAAAGCAAGCAAACCTAGTAATTGTTTAGGTTCTGTTATCCTTTTAATATTTTTGCATTTCTGTAAACGTATTTATCTTATAATTAGGATATGATACTGTAAACTAATATCCCAGTATGTAAATGGTCATGTTTTTTTTTTATTACCATTGTGTGCTACAGAGCCAGCTGAAATGAACTGCTTTATTTATACTCTATGCCTCTACTTGTGTAAAAAAAAAAACAGTTTTAGAATGCAATAATTGTTATCACCAAAACAAAGTAGGCTACTGTACCAAGCTTGCTCAATGCACCCCCCCCCCCCCCCCTTGATGAACACGTGACACGTGAGTACCTTAGACATCGTAAATGTCTCCCTCTGACAACATAAATATTTCACAGAGACAAAAAATAATAATTAAATTCTAAAAGTTGGGTGACGGGTGATCAACTTTCACCCAGGGGGTTTAATATATACTGTATGATTTGTAGTCCCTGTAGATCTTGTGCAATTCTCCCAGGAGACAGATTGTTTCACACTCCTGAGTCAAGCCTTTGTTTGAGTTCCATTTTATTTTTTGTGGAAGTGGATGATAGCAAGTAGACACAGATGTTTTGTCCCAGCCCAGATGCTGATCACTTGGCCTGCATTGACAATGTAAGAAACACGGGCCCCCACACTTGCAGATGATCACATGAGGGGATGTATGCACAGTAATAATCCATTCAGAATGGAGAGCCCTTTCTTTCCTTGCAAAAACTGCAGTGGTGAGAGACCTATATATATCTTGGGCACTTGTGATCTCAAGCCATGAAATGTACAGTATTTATCATGTGCTTCTGAGATACATATGAGTCACTGTATGCATATATTGTTTATTGGGATGTTCAATAGTTGCATTTAAAAAGTAATGTAATATTGAAAAAATTAATTTTGATGAGTTGTTTTTATTTTGAGCTTTTGATATACAAAGTACAAATTTCAAGGGACCAGTAGTTCGGTAATCAAATCAAATCAAATCATTACTGTCATTTTTCATTGAAGTACTGTAATAGTAACACTGAAATCTAATTTCAATTACAGAACAATGAAAAGTATTATAAATGTAAAAGTACAGTGCATTTTATTGAAAATACTGTTGTAAGTGAACTTTAAAAAAGTATACATTGTAAAGGAACTGAACTTGAAATCTGCATGTCCCATTCTGATGGCAACTCTATCGCAACGTGATATACATCATAGGATCAGTAGTCCCAAAACAGCATTATAACACAGCGCGTTAATGTGGGGGCAAGTTAATGCATTTACCAATATCCTTCACACTCAGCCGTTCAAACTAGGACAATGAGTTTAATATGTATTCTTGTTCTTAACCAAAAATGTTTTTCATTATTGAACATAGAAGATTATTTTCAAATAATTGCAATCATGTGGTTTCTAATACTGTATACATTCCATTCTATTTCTATGCAGTTTATACAAATGAATTGTTTGTGTAGGTAGACCAAAGGCCCAAATTATCAATGTTAGAAACAGGTATGGGCAAGAAGCAACGTAGGTGATGGAAATAGATTCAAATAGTAAATGAAAAGTCTCAAAATACTGGCATGTTCCAATTGAAGTACTTAAAGATTTAGCTTTGGCAACTGATTTTGTATTATCCTAGTTCCAGTGGGATCATAACCAAGGGGTACCAGGAATGCAAAATCTAGAACACCATATGAACCCTCTAAAAATTGGGTAAAATTACCCTCTGGTTACATATTCCCTTGGTCCTGAATGTACATAGCTGTGCCTAAGTGCCATCACTTTACGAATGGAAAAAGTGTTATACACATTGAACCAAGAATTCCACAGGGGAGGAAAAGTAAAAATGTGGAAACCATTATTAGACCTCTTGCAAAAAAGTAGCTTTGATTAATATGTGCCATAATCTAGTAGATTGTTTTCTTCATGATTTTTATAGTTATTGTATGTGTGATTTATGGACTATTTTATTTTGTACTGTCTTTGTGCAATGTTATGGAAATACATTTAAACCTTTTACATAAGTGATATCTTTTGCACTATATTTCAACACTGGAATACTATTTTCCAAGAGTAAGGATGCTCGAGATATCATAGTTCTGCCTCACTGAGCACAAATGTTTCTAATTATTACACCAAAGATTCTTTAACATGTATTTTTAGGTAGTGACTGTAAAATCCATTGGGACACTAAGCCAATAATGGGCATGAATTTTTAAATAAGACAGGTAAGCTGACAATCACTAAACCAATTGCTTTTTAGAGGGATTTAACTTTATCGGGCAAAACGCTCATCTGTAGCAAATCACCCACATGTTGTTAATTATCAGGCTATTAGCCACAGGGATATTCTGAGTTTCAAAAGACATGTTCCCTTTCTGTCTGTGTGTGTACGTGTGCATAGGAATGTCTAGCAGTGTATACGTATTGAGGGGTTGGACAGAATATGAAAATATTGGATTACCAATGTTGTATTGACTTTACTAACAACATCTACATTGTGATGAAAGTCTTTGTCAATGGGTTAATTTTTTAATGGAATACATCATCCTTGTACCTGAGCAGGAATCACATTGTATCTGAAATGACTGCATGTGCCAAATTAAAGTATTAAAACAACCAAGTAACCAATATATTTTCAATACAAGAAAAGGGGGAGTGGGTAATGGGGACAATGCTAATTGGAGGTACAGAACTTGATTTTAAGACTGGTTAGCACTCCTTAAAGTGAGCTGAGAAAAAAGCAAAGCCCAAGTAAACTTCACCATCCAGAGTTTACCAAAGTTATATTTACGTTATGGTTATACTATCAATAAGAAAACGTACTTAGCAATTTCTGGTTCCAATTATTAATTTTCACTATCCAGCAAAGGCTCTCCACGTGGATGTGCCTTATAGCCTAGGGATTGCCGGTTCGAGTCCAGGCTATGTCACAGCCAACCGTGACCAGGAGTTCCTAGGGAGTGGTGCACAATTGGCCGAGCGCTGCCTGGGTAGGGTGGTCAGCAGGGGAATCCACAGCTCACCGTGCATCAATGACCACTGTGGCCAATAGGGCGCCTGTGATTCTGCAGTGGAGCCTCCAGATCTGTGTTGTCCTCCGGCACTATAGGTCTGGGGGCCTAACTGTGGATCCGCAGTGTGAAAAACGATGGATTGGCAAGAGCACGTTTCAGAGGACACGTGCTCCAGCCTCCGTTCCCCGAGCCGGTGGGGGGGTTGCGAGCGGTGAGCAGAGGATACAGATAATAATCGGGCACACTAAATTGGGGAGAAAATCGGGATAAAAAATTGGAGACGACTAAATTAATAAAAATTAATTAATTAATTAATTAATTAATTAAGAAATAACATTGTAATTTCATATGAACAAAGACATGATTTCCAACTAAATTGTTTAATTCATATGGAGTTTTGCTGAAGTAAAAAATGACTGCTACATTAGATTCCTATAATAATAATCTTTATATATCGCCTTTCATAATGGACCACCATCACGAAGCACTTTACAAGACTAGGCAGTGTGAACTATGCATCAATTACAGAGTCACTTACAACAACGTCTTACCCGAAAGACGGAGCACAAGGAGTTTAAGTGACTTGCTCAGGGTCACACAGTGAGTCAGTGGCTGAGCTGGGATTTGAACCGGGGACTTCCTAGTTACAAGCCCGTTTATATTAGCAACCTCATGAGGAATTCACATTTGCAGTGTATTTCAAACAGCCCAATGAGGAATGATTAACTGGGTCCAAGACAAGCAAACAATAAAGGATTTGGGTACCCAAACAGAGTTCAGAAGCAGTGCCCCAGTTAATAGGGACCCAGCACATGTAAACTATCAAAATGTTTAAAAAAAACAGTACAGCAATAAGTAGGCCGCACAGCAAGATGCAGTAATAAAGTACAATGTGTGCTAAAACAAATTAAATAAGCTCTTCTGTTCCTGTTAATGTTTTATAGGTTGGTTAGTTTCATTGATGTTGTCATTATAGTCTGCAAATGTTTTTTCTCAATATGTGCAGAGAGTTATTAAAACTTAAAGAAATGCATTTGAATCTGTCTGTATTTAAACACTACATTTTGCTTTGCTTACTATATGATTTAGTATAATCCAAACCTCTGAATCAAAACTAAGCCTGGGTTTTGCAAAACATGCCTTTTAATTTTCCATTGTTTACTTAAATTGCCTTCATATAATTTGCATGCTAGCTAAATTATCGTATAAATACAGTCTGCACAGGACATCTGTTGGTGATTGTTTAGCACTATGCCTCTCAAAACTGAATATGAAAATGTTGTTTTATTAACACTGTCAGGTTGGACTAATGTGCACTGTCCTTTCACTCAGATTTTAAATACTGAAAACGATTATTTAGAAAAATGATCATGATGTGTAAATCCTACATGGATGTCCATTGTTATTAGTTGAATGTTTACTTTAGAAAGGTCTGTGTGGATCAGTTTGCATGCAGTCACACGTCACTGCATGTCTTTTTGCAGGGGAACAAACTCCCCTGTGGATGTTTATAAAAGTTAAGTTAAAGTCTGTAATATAACTCTTACTTCAAGCACGTACTCAAAGTAAAAGTAATTAAAGACTTAGCAGAGTTACATACAATTACATAGCACTGATAAATAACCCCTTTAAAAAAATTGCTAAATTGTATAGTCGTTACTTTGAGGGATAACTATTTTAAGAAAAACACTAGAAAAACATTTTATTTTATAGTTTAACCATCTGCAGTAACAGTAGAAAAAAACTGTGATTTGGCAGTAGGTCCGTAGATACCTTAAGGTACAATGTTAAGATATTATAAGCAGAAGGCCTATTCCATTTGTTTTTTGTGCAACGCTACATAAATGACACCTTTTACCATTATAAGGGAAATTATGAATGTTGACACTTTTTTAAATTTTATTTTACAACCATACAAAACGTGTTGTTTGTGAAATATTCTGAATGTTTGTATAATGCTATTAAAGATCCAGTATCAAAGATCAACCTTCATAGTGTTCTACATGCATTATTTTTCAATGAGCCAGGCAGTTCAGGTTCGTTTTCTGGTTGTGCCAAGTTGCTGATCTTGATTTATTGTTCATATTTATTCAGTTTAAACATTGTTGTAATTACATTTCAAATGGTGTCAATGCGTAGCAGAATGCCACCAGGTGGAAAAAATGATTTAATGTCTGTAAGTAATTAAAGGGAATGAAAAAGCATGTGTTTATTTACTTAAGAGGCTCAGTCGTCAGTGTGTTAAATTCAAAGGATCTTTTTCATTACTTTAGGCCCTCAGTGTCCTTGTGCCAATACCCAAGTACAGTATTTGTCCTCTCAGTGACTTTCTAATCTATTTATATCTAAATCAGCACCAGCTTCCAGAAGGTAGGCATACTCCTGACCCCAATTAAAAGGCAAACATAAAAATAGCAGATTGGAGACCAGCAGAGCAGTATATAAGATTTTATGGAATGATAGGCTAAAATGGAAAGTCTCAATTAAGTTGTATTTTCTTCCAGGCTTTCAAAATCGTTTAAATATGTTAAAGTCCATTTCCAGATGCCTCCAGATAAAACATCTGCCAACAATAGTTGCTCAGAAGACTAAATATGCTGATAGCCAGCCAAATTCAATTTGTCATGTCATGATTGCATGGGTACAGTATCAGAAAGATAAAGTTATATTTTGGTTATATGCTTGTAATTAATTTTAATATGGATGTTATAATTCTGGATCACATGCACGTGTTATGGATTCTGATGAAAGGTCTTTATATGAATACTGGTTTAATATGAACGAATTGCATGTACCAGATAATGGAAGGAGAGATGCAGATGTGAAGATGTAGAGTGACTAGGCCATTACTATCACTCACCAGGTCAATTTCGAAAAAGGTTAACAGGACAACATCACTGGCAAGGCTGTTACGCCCAGGAAGGCAGACTCAGACACAGAAGTTGCAACTTTAAGCGCTGGTGCACACACTGAATAATAAATAATAAAACAATAAACAAAACACTGAAACAAAATAAACAGGCACGGAGGCCAAAATAAACAGTTAAACAGAAACAATACAAACACTTTTAAATACACGTGGTTTCAAGCCAAGCCACCACTTCCACTGAAACATGGCACTGTAAACTTCCCTAAACACCATCTCTACACCAATACACTAATGCACAGCACACTAAAACGAACCTTCACCTTCACTAGCACTAACATTAACACCCGTGATCACCCTTTCTATACACCTGTGACTGTGACTTAATTATCATCACGTATTCAATTTACGGCTCCAGCCACATTCCCAAGTGTTTCTGCAGGAAGGAATTTAAGCCCCTCCCTGCCAATCCAATATTTTCCACATCTTATACCAGCAGGGCTTTCACCTTGCCACAGTCTCTTATGTTTCAATATGTTCATTGAGCTGGTACAGACATCTTCAAGGTCCTGAAATTTGAGCTGGTTTAATTTGAGCAATCAAATATCAGCCTTACATATTTGAGTATCACAGATACAGAATTTACTTCTTTATTGTGAACCTTGAGGCCCACAACAAAGATACAAACAAACAATGTTACTTGAAGATGTGCCATCCAAGTACTGATCAGACCTGATCTGCTTTGACTCTGATGCACAGGGTCTTCTAGCCATCAACCTCTGAAGAAGTTCATCACAATAAATAATGATATTCACCACACAATAACTCACTTTAATAAAACTCATGCTGTTCATATTGAAGCATATAGATTCCTATTCCCCTGCAAACATGCCATGTTTGTTTTCTTTACAGATGAGCAGTATGCTAATCAAGGTAGTCAAATTAAGTGTTCTGTTTATTGATCTAATACAGGCAGCTCATATTTTCATACAAGCATTTTGAAATTTGTTTATCCGAAAGTCTGTTCCTGCTATTTTGTTACTAACAAAATTTTACTTGGGGTGTAATTAGGACAATTTTCAAACCACGTCACCCAAGAATCCAATCTTTCTTTTTCCTTCAACACAGCCTCATGTTTCACTCCTATGCTAACGACACCCAGCTCTACTTAAAACTCGACCCTGGAAGCCCCTCTGCCATGGTTTGGCTCTTGACTTGCATTCAAGACATCGAGGCCTGGATGTCTGACACTTTTCTTCAGCTGAACACTAGCAAATCTGAACTCCTTCTAATAGGATATAAAACTCAACTTAAGAATCTCAACATAGCTTCCCTGAACCTCAGAAACTGTTTGCTGCTGCTGTCTTTCCCCACAGTACGAAGCCTTGGTGTACTTCTTGACAGCAAACTCTCCTTTGATGCCCACATTTCCTCTGTGGTCAAATCTTCCTTCTATCATCTTCAAAACATCTCCAAAGTTAGGATCATTACCCCCCCCCCTGCCCACAAGCTGAGGCCTGATTGTTATCCCGAAGCGAAAAAGTGTATCACACTTGGAGAAAGCTTGTTTAGCTTCATGGCTCCATCTCTTTGGAACTCTCACCCAAGCTGGGTGTATGATGCTCCAACTGTCGCTCGCTATAAATCAACACTTAACCCACGTGTTCTTTTTTTTTACTGTGTAGCATGTATTATGCATTTCTCTGTATTTACAGTATTATGGATTTTCTTGTTCATGCACCTTGTAAAGCGCTTTGTGATTTCTACTATGAAAGCCATTATATAAAATAAAGATTGATTGACTGATTGATTGATTGAACTATTGTATGATATTTGCTGTCTTTCTAAAGGATTGAAACCATGTCATTTTTTCAACTGTTGTGCCCGTTAACTTTCTGTCTATAAACAGGTGGAGCTAGCAGAGTTGAAAGGTTATACTGTCACATTTAAATGGAATTCAATTTTATATTTCAGGTGGGGATTTATCTCTGCTGAGCCAGCAAAAGTTTTAATTTCCACTATGTGGATAAAGGAAATTCAAGTTTCGCTTCATACATGGGTATTTGATATTTTATATTTAAAGGTCAAACACTTCATATTCCATTAACTGTCTACGGAGCCACCAAGCCCCAGCTTTATCTCAATTTCTAAATTAAGAGGGGAGGAGAGATCAGAAACATCTGTTTGCCCACCAGAGTTAAAACTCGTTCTGTTCAGATTTGAATTGAAAATATATTCAAATATGTGTATCTAAATATGAATTTGTTTAAAATGTTAATAAATTGCATTCAAATATGAAATACATTTGTCAGTACTGTAGAGGAGAATGGGGGGGAATTGGAAAGAGTGCACACAAAATATCTGGGATCCAAATCGAGTATCTTCTTGATCTTGTTCTGATCCCTGGACCACACCTCCTAAAAGATGAATGATTAAGTTTTCTGGGTCCCATCCCTCATTGCCAATGCCAGATTAAACTATTTCGGGGCTCTGTACATTACTGTAACAGGGGATGGGTTGTAGCTAACTCCAGTCCTTCACATTCCATTGACTCCCACCTTTTACTCAAAATCATTCACATCAAATCAATTTGCAGCAGCAGGGAGATATGAATATGCTTCTCCAATATGACTGGATATGACATATGTCAATATACTGAGATCTGGTCATGTCAACACAATCCCTGTCAGACAGTGCCATGCACGAGGGTCAGCAGCCACTAAAGAGATAAAAAAAAAGGAAACAAAACAGAACTGACATGACAGCGAAAGCCCTAGAGCTGTGAAAAATTTCCAAGGATAAATATCTGGACTTTCTTCCTATGCACTGGGACACGAGACATTTGCTAGAACACTGGGACTCTCCCGATCATCTAGTGACTGCTGGCATGTATGCCCATTGCAATCCCTTATGATCTTTTTAAAAGTCTCTAAACTGAATGAAGATCATTCAGGCACCTTGAATCATAGTAACTAGTATAAAACCATAATTCATCTCTGATTTGACGCTCCTTTTGCCATTACATTGGCAAGACATATTGAACTAGATATAATTTCCTACAATTATTTGTTGTCTAGGATTATTATTATAAGAAGTAGAATTATAAAGGCGTAATCATGTTTTCCTGTTACTACATTGGCTGGATTGATTTTGGGCTAAACTCCAGTATGAATGATATTATGACATAATAAAGACATTTAATCAGATGGTCAGGAAAATAATTAGGAACCCATTAGAGTAAGAGCAGATGATTTTAAGCAGTTGTGTTTCTATTCATGTAATGGTGGCTGCTTTATGCATTTTACTCTGGAAGCCCTAATGCACATTAACTAACTGTAGTAAAATACTGTAAATCCAGAAATATTTGCAACCCTTTTATTATGCGTTTTTCGCGTATCAAAAAAAATCTCAAACATTTTTGGCGCATATACAAATGCTTCCAATGGTTGACGCATATTAAATTCATCCGACCACTAGAGGGCGTAAGTAGCCGACATTGCCAATATTGATGCAGACCTGAAAACTTCCATAATAAAGCCAAAGCATGCAAACTGGCATATGTTTGTAGTTAAGGAGAGCCATACTACAAGCACAAGTGATATTCCAGTGTAAAAAAAAACAAAAAAACAAAAAACAAAACCGAACTGGATTTGAAATTGTTTTTTCAGAATGGTTTACAGTACAGTAGCTTCGTATTTGGTACAATTTAGACTATCTTCTAAATAATAAATAAAAGCTACTGTACATGTATTCATTTTCATGTTTTGCTATGGTGTAGTATAATTCTGTCAAATCCATGCTCTTTTTTTTTTTTTTTTTTTAACATTCTACATAACTTTTCAGTGACCCTCTGTTGTAAATTAAAAAATAGAATGTACGGTTTTAAGATGCTATAAAAAAAAAATAAAAAAAATAAAAAAAACCAAAAACAAAACTGCTTTAACTTTGGTAAACACTTTCTAGTAGTATTTTGTTGATTTACTATGATATCAGAATTTGCATTCAGTTCTGTTTTGGAGTTAATATTGCACTAGTAGGCCTATACACTGTATACAGCACTTTAAATGCCTCTGAAGTTGTTTGTGTAGTTCTTGCATTAGAACCAGTTTTGGTTGATTGATTTTCATATTAATTTTCCTGTCAGTAAATTGTATTTTGAATGCAGTGTTGTGTGTATTTTTCTTTCTTTCAAACCCTGTGATAACCTATCGTGTTACATTTAGCCTACGTGTAAATACACAAAAAATGTTTGATTTTATTTTTTTTAATTTTTTTTCAGGCACATAAGGTAATATTAACCATCATCAGGTCTTCATGTTGTACATACAGTATTATGACATAGTATACAACTTTCAGGGCAACAGGTCGTCAACATTTCTGGAGTGAAATTGATCTCTAGGTGTGATTCGACAAATATTTTGGCCACAAATATTTCTGGGTTTACAGTATCTAAAAAAAAAATTCTAGTGGTTTAAAGAACAGTAAAACCTTAGTGGAAGCTTGGTAAAGCCAGGCTGATTTAATTAAAGCAGTGTAAAAAAAAAACAAACAAACATGGCTATCCATGGAAAAAACTTGGAAAACTGTAAAATAACGTGTATTATTGCAAACTTTAATAAGGGTATGGGCTCCACGTTCACCAGTTTATTTATGATTCTTGCTCAATAGGGCAGCCCTTTGATTACCGCTAATGCGGAAACTCTGAATGGTTTGAAGCTTGCACAGTGCATAATAAAGCTTTATAGCACCGGGCCTGAAACATTATAAAAGATGCTATTGACCTCAAGGTTAACTTATGTCAGGTAAGCCTCAGAGATAATAGACAAAGAGCATTTGTTTTACAGGAGGAATGACGAAGCATATCCTTGCAGTTCAGCATCCATTGCAATGACGGATTTTCTAATTCACTGCAGATTCTCATAAAACTGGGTGGCCAGAGCTCAGGGGATCCAACAGAGAGTCCATTGATACTGGGTGGGATAGAAGTAAATCCAAATGAACCTGGATTAATCTAAAGTAGTAAAGAGCCTTTACATCAGAATAAAATGAAGATCAATAAATGTAATGTTAGGGCATGATGCCAAGTCACTGTGATGAAAAGCCAACATTTGTGTGTTAGAATTTGTAGGAGAAAAAGTTTACTTTCACAAATCGATGTGTCTTTTTTACATAAATATTTACATGAGATAAACTTGTATGATTTATTTTCTGATTTACTTACACTTTTTTGAACATGTAGTTTTTACAGCACAGTATGTATTTATTGTGATATATTTTTTCTAATTTTTAAATTAATTTAATAATAATTTAATTAAGTTTTTAAATTAAACAAATAAACCAGTGAGGGTTAAAAGAATGTAAGTTATTTATATTTTAAATCTAATTAAAGCCAATTATATAATGATTTGTTTAAGGAAAAGTATACATTAACTTAGTACATAGGCTATTATGGTAATTTGTTTCCGGTCTGCTTCAATCCATGGGAAATCAGAAATGAGTTGATGCATACCTAACCAAGCTTAAAAAATGAATAAACAGTTAGCCTGCAGAAGCACAAACACAACTGTGAACAGCGGTCTAAAAGTGACATGCATTCACAAAAGCTAAAATCAAGTATTATTATGATCTATAAAAAATTGTTCATATGAGCTGTCCATAAAACTATTCTTCTATTTAGATAGTCATTATGAAGGAGTGAGCTGTGGATACACATACAGCAAATATTATTCGTCTAAATGTCAAGTCACAAATATATATATATATATATATATATATATATATATATATATATATATATATATATATATATAAGAAAGAGATAATCCATGACAGGGTGTGCGCTAAGACAATTCATGCCGCACGCCCTGGGTGCGTTGTGTGTCTTCAACCACCCAGGAAGTGCGAAAAGAATTGTCTTGATGTACAACCTGGAGTGGGTTATTTCGCTTATAAAATGGCAACAAAAAAAAAATTGAAAATAATTACACAAACTGGCTTTTTTAAGGAAAAAAAAAAGAAATATATTATGTATCCTTCCACTTGGAAAAAATAGTCGTTGAGATTGATTGTAACATATATTTTGATTACATTGAACATTGCCATTTATAGTAACATGTTTCGAGATGAGAAGACATTTGTGAATTGAATGCAGATTGATTTCTCACTTCTGAGGGAGGATTCAAGGAACAGCCCAACACTGCACTGCATTGGCACTCGATGGAGGGGCTTCTGAGTGTTTTTGGTTTTTTTGTAAGAAATTATCCTACTCAGGCTTTGCAGTCTTCAAGAGAAGCAGACAAATAATTTATGAGGCTGTTTTCACACTGATGCCGGTAACCGGCATAATTTCCCTACATTATAAACCAGCATTAGATGATATGTGGACTAAATGACTTCTGTGTCAGTTTGTATAGTGCTGCAGTCCTTCCCGTCCACGGAGAGCACAATAGAATTCTATTCCAAACCCGACCTTGTTTAAAAGGCCAACGGTTGTGTCAGCAGAGAGCAGGAGAGATTTTAATTTCGGAGGGAAATCGGAGGGTAGTGGTGTGATGAAGCTGTTGTGTTGAGTTTAAATATTGCATGCTGGCTAGTCAGTTTTATAAGGCCCTATTTAGTTTAATAAGTAGATGCAGCTGCTGCATATACAGTATATTACATGCTGAGTGAAACTCACTTGGTGATTTCTCAGATGGCTTTTGAATAGTGTTACTGCTACTGCTTGCCTCTGAGTTTTCTTTGTTCTGTTCTCTGACTAAATAAATACCACAGTATATTTGCCAATTTTTCTGTAATTCTTAGTAACAGAGATGAAAACAAACAGATTGCTGAGTGATTTAAATGCTGTTTCAGTTATATGTTGACATTTTTACCCTCAGAAACACTGTTTAGATATTTGTTACTATTACGGTATAATAATAGTAATAGATCAGGTAAGTAAGTTGGTCTATGATGTAATAGCTGTGCGGTAAGACAACTATTATCGCACGGTCATGTAATCTTGTTCAGCCAATCACAGCACTGCATTAATCTAAGCCATTTTATAAAAAGATTATAACAAACAGTTTACTAACAAGGTATATAATCACAAATACTTCTGAAAAAATAAACACAAAGGCCTATCAGTCAACTTTAATTCTCTGTGCAAACTCCTATATCACACCCGAATTTTCCATAATAGACTTGACTGGTTAAAAAAAAAAGCTAAGCTAACTTTTCCACAGTTGTGGTAATAGGTACATAGTATGGTATATATTTTTTCAGTGACAATGTGCACACCATCAAAAACATGATTTACTTTCTTTGACATGTTTTAATGGAATTCATTTACTCATCTTAACTCAACGCGTAATTCAAAGTTATACACGGGACTACTTTATAAGGATATTTAATAAAAAACACAACATTTTTTGCCTTAAACATGATTTTTTTTTCTTCAAATCCGCTGTTTTACCTGGATTATAAATGCAATAAGGCCCTTTAGGGCGTTCCTATACGTCAGGGCTTCTCAAACTCATGTCTAAACAACTTCTGCTTAGAAAGCACGGAAGTTCCCATTGAAGTCTGGTACTGTGAACAGACTGGCTGGGGGTGACGTCATTCCAGGAAGTGCCCATGTCACTGAATGACAATTTAGCGTTTCCAGCCCAGTCTCCATTTTCGCTTTGTTTATATTTTAAATAACACCTTCTTTTATTGGTTTATCACATATTTAACTGTTGTTTTTGTTGTGAGAGCACCTTATTACTTATTTGTTTGAAGCACATTTATTCATTTTATGTAAGTTACTTACCTCTTTTGTTTGTATTGCACGGAGCACTGTGACTGAGGAGAAACAGGAGTGTGACGTCATCAACCCACGCCTTATATAGACATTTCGTGTTAGATTTTGGGAAATGTAGTTTTTGAGCCAGTGCTAGTGCCGGTTAGATATTGGGGGCATCTGATTGGTCTTGAGCAGGAATAGGAGTGGCCAGCTAGGTTTATAAGCAGCACAGTATGAACCGGGAGACAGAGACACCAGGATACAGACTGGGAGAACTGGGAAGACTCATTGTACACCTTGTGATTGCTGACTGAAGTATTATTGGAATATTGGAATACTAGAGCTGGATCTGGATCTGGAACTGGAATTATTGGACAAGGCTGCGTTGGACTGTGGCTTCTACCTGGACAACGGGGTGTACTAAGCAAGTAAAGGAAATTGTGGTATGATTTTCTAATTGTCAGCAAACCTAGTTGTTACAGTGAACCGTGGTGCACCCTTTCTTCCCATTGTTTGTATTGATTCTGATTTGGAAGTGCTTCTATTTTTTTGTAGGATTTTACATATGTTTTTAATTTACCCTTTTTATATTGCCATTTTTTTCGTCTGTTTGGCAAGGTGTGTGATTGAAAAGAGCTTAGTCACTGTTAGAATAGATTACTGCTGCTGTTTTCTTTCTTTCCCTTTTCTCCAGGAGGGGGCACGTGTTAATGGGGGATTGTTCTGGTCGTGGAACAAAAGATGGGGATTTTGCAGAGTCGGCAAGACGCTGTTTACCTGCTCCTGGGGACTCAAGTGGAGATTGAGCGAATTGAAACTTTAGCACTTCAACTATTACAGGAGAGTTTTATTAATGTATCTTGTTACTTTGCTCTCTAGCCACTGTGTGGGGGCTTTTATTTTGTTACTTTACACCTTAGCTACTGACGTGGGTGTTATGGTCCGGGTTTTTATTTTGTGATTTTATTTACTGGTTTATTGTGCTGTTTTAATGAACTGTTTTATACAATGTAATTTGTGTTCGCCTATTGGTGTGGTGAATGTCTGTGGTGGTTCTCAACTTATCACATTTTAAAACTAACCTGTGTAAGCGTATTGAAATTCGAGTCCTGATGCCCGACTATCACCATCTGGCGTAGTTGGTTACCGGTAAACCAAAAATTTACTATAAATAAGGTATTAGAAAATAAATAAATTTCCACTTTCAGAATGATTGTTGGTGCCACTGTACATTGCTGATAACATAAAATTTTATTCAAACTTAAACTGCAGACTTGGCAAACTATAAAACTGCTAGTTGGTGCCTTAACCCAGTTCCTTGTTTAGTTGGAAGAAAAGCAAAGACTTTGAGCACAAACTCATTTTCCATTCTGTATCAAGTTTGCTGGCCTTGTGCAACTATATGCTGTGCATAATTTATTAGGCTGCAAGCCTCATTTTAGTAATAAAAAAGAAAACATACTTGGATTGAATAGCTTTGAAATCCAATTTGTTAATAAATAATTCCCTTTTACTTTATGCATCGTGTGCAGTGTATCCCTCCTGAGCTTATCGGAAAGTAACTAAATAAAATAATAGATTGCTGTGGAGACAAATTTTACAAATATGCAAACAAAATACTTCCACAGATTACCGTCGTTGTTTATGTAGGACACTCTTAATCTGATCCACAAGGAAAATACCTGTACAGTGTCAAAGTCATATATTGTATTACATACTCAACATTGCTGCTAGGTACAGAATAAAATATGATCTACTGGTTCCAGAGAGAGGCTTGCTTTGCTCCTGATATGCCAGCATTGGAACAGATTAGCTTGTTCCTTGCCAGCAGAAAAGCCTGGCAAATGCACATTAACATCCTTCCTTCTTCTTTGGACATACTTGTGTAATTGCTTGTCTTCAGGTACAAGGTGCTCACAGGAAGTCATCAATCTTTCATGAAACTGGTCTACCATTTCTTAATTCAGGCCAATACAAACTCAGGGAGGCATGCATACTCCTGCCATTGTATGCTTCAAGAGAAGGGATGTTTTAATGGAGGATACTTTTGATGAAATGATAGCTGAAAATAATAAAGCAGTTGTGTTAAAGACAGTAGGGGGGGGGGGGGGGGGGGGGGGGGGGGGGGCACCATTATTATTATTATTTCTATTCCACACACTTGGCAAACCCAGATGACATCCTAGTCAGCTATTAAATATTACAGCTACTGGAGATGGGACTGCTCCAGAACATATGTGCACTGTCTAAGACACTGCGTGCAGGTGCAGTACTGAACAGATTTTGTAGTCCATCTGGACAGTCTCGTCAGACAGATGCCCCATACAAAAAGCTTAAGTACACACCGCCTGCCTTCAGGAAATAAAAACAATAAGGAATACCTTCTGCATTTTGTTTAAGTTTCTAAATTTAAAGATTGATAGTGAAAATCGAGTCGCAAGAATTAACTGTTATAGCAACAAAAAGACACCTTTCCAGTAATCTTAAATAATCACTCACCCTAGAATCACATTTTAAACATATTAAACATACCTCATGTTTTGCTTTAAATAATTCTGCACATCATGTTTTTTTTTGTTATTTGGTACTTTTTAAAATCTGCTACGAGAATAGGTGACCACTAATTTAAATATATTCCAAGGGTATGACTCTATATCCTACATTGCACACACATTACTTTATTTTTTTATTTTTTTTTAATGGCTTAAAAATTGGTTTGCTTCAGCAACCACACTGCCTTCACTGAAAGCAGGTAGCTCATATTCACAAAGGGGCCTTTCATTTTCTGGGTCGTGCTTGAAGCTTCAGCTTTCACTGTATTATCTAGGTATTCTGCAAGTGTATTCATGCTGAAAATTCAAACAGAACTGGAAAAGCCCTTCAAAGTTTAGCTATGCTTTCAACACTCCTCTTTGTTTCTTTCACTTTCTTTTGCATTTTGTATTATTTGTTCGAAACTATGACTCTGGCTATAATAAGTGCTTGTTATTGTGCAAGGTAGTGTATGATTGTTTTTCTAAAAGAAAGTTCATGTGTGTTTTTAATTTAAGATTACCTATCAAACAGTAAGTAGTGCAGGTGCATCAAAGAGTGTTTAATTTCTAGTTTTGCAAAATTATTAGTATTTTCTTTTTCAAAAAGCAATACCACAAAATGGATATTTAATTGCATCCTGCATACCACCTAATGTGTCCAGCACGAGTCAATGTAATCCATTCCAGACATATGCACAACACTAGAAAAATAGGTGCAAGCAATTGAGCAGCTGTCAGTAAGATGCAGTGATCTCTTTAGATATCTTAATTGTTAGTCAATCCAAGTGCAACTTTGGTAACATCAATGTCAGAGCAGACTGTTCCCCACGCATCTGTGATTTATTTTTCTTTCATAGAAGGCTGATAAGTGTGAGAGTTCACAAAATGTTGGCAAGCTGAAGGAGTAAATTAGGCATGATTGCAGTAGTTTGCGGTTCCCCACAGCCCAGTCAGATAGTTGACGAATGTTCATAATTGCTACAGGTTTACTACTGTTTGTCATCTGCCACACCAGCTGAGCCTTTGTGCATTCTTTAAAAAAAATGTGTTTATGAACATTAAGGTTATTCACCGTTAACGCACTTTTACAACACATTGAGCAGCAGCGTTTTAATGTAGTAATTATTCTTAATAAAAATATATATGTACTATAGAAACAAAAAATCCCCCCTCCCCCGGCCCCCTCAGTAAGGTACAGTAGGCTGACACCGACAGTTGCTATCTACTAGAGATGCTGTAAAAATCAAGGTTACTTTCTTCATATATTATCAAAGGAATCACAGACCCATTGATGATCCTCTACTAATCCACAAATTATGTAACAGTTTTTTTTTTCTTTTGAAAACAAAAATAGTCAATTTTATAAACATCATTGACAAAAACCTTTCTTTAATCACCCATCTTCTATCCAATCCCAGTAACTCTAGTGATGACCTTACACCTAAAGTGAATATAAACTGACATCATGTCAGGATTCAGCTCCAAGCAGTCTGGAAAAGCATAAGTATCGTAATGCACAGAGATATGGTAAAGCACATTAAAAAGCAAGCCAAACCAGGGTAAACTATCATAAAGTATAACCACTGAAAGAGCACTGTGATATAAAAGTGCGAAGATATGATGCAAAAATACTGTGGTCAACTTCTCACACATCTTCCAACCTTATCTTAAACTCCTAGCACTAGAGATTGTACATCTCTCATTAAAACGGGAAAAAATACTTTTTTGTCAGAATCTGCGCACGTGGGATGAAACATGTTTAGTTTTCCCATGATCTTAGTTTACTCATGATTTAAGCGCAAAGACCATTGCCCCTATACATTCTTGGAAAAAAAAAAACATTAAAGTTATGATACTAATTGTTTGTACCATACGTTGAAGGTTTTGAGCACGAGAAACAGTTGGTTTGTTAATTGCTTGCATCTCTCTATTGGAAATGTACATGTTTTAATTGCAATTCATATTATATTAAAATCCTTAGACTATCATTATTATTAATATAGTTCAAAATATATTATAAATCAAATGTAAAAAAAATGACATCACATTTGCAATACAATCTTTTTAGCATGTCAATGCATTTTAATTTCAGTAACTGCATTATTAATATACTTCAAAACATATTATAAATCAAATGGCAATTCCATATAAACAAAATGGCATCACATTTGCATTGCAATTTTATTAACACGTCAAATCATAATTTCAGTAATCACATTACTCATAGAATTTTAATTGCATTTTAAATCAAATGGCAACATATTTCTATGTGATTAAAAAACAAGTATTACTACAATTTATAAAACAACTCACCCATTGTGTTCAGATTTTAACAACAAAATGACACAGATTTCACACTTATATATACATCTGTATTGCTTTAGTTATTACAATATCATACTGTAAATTTGTTTTCCTATTGTCAAGTATTTATGTTGTATCTATACACATATTTAAAATCATACATATTCCGATCGCTGTTACAGGTTTATCTGGATTTGAAATAATAACTAAAACTATTGCAGTCAAATGCCTTACCATTAAGCCAACCACTGATCAGCACCCAAAAGAATATTATATGGATATAAAGGCCCTTCCCTCACCTTTGTGTGGTTGACATATCAACTTCCATATTAACAGGAATCATCATTATAGATATTATTGACTTTTTTTTTTTTTTTTTTTTTTTTTTTTAATTGGCAAAAATGCTTCCAGTCCAGGACAAAACTGCTCGTACCGGCCATTAAAAGGGGTCTGATTTTCATAAACCCTGTATTGAAGAACAGCTCCCTGTAACAGTAAAATCTAAAATAGACAAAAGGCAGATACGAAATAGGAAACAACTCAAGTAACGTAAGATGAGGAAGCTTTATTGTCTCTGTGTCCATGTTGCAGGATAGAACACAGCCCTGCACATGAATCGGGGGCAGTGGATTATTATTTAAAAGAAATGTATTTTGTTTTTATTTTACAAAGTGTTTGTGTGTATTGTTTGGCAGCATGGATGGGGAAGCCCCATCCCACAAAAAATGGTCCAATTTTAACCAATTAAATAAATTTACCTGCTCGTTAGGAGGAGAAATAAAAGCAAAGGAAAAATGGGAGTGAGAGGGTGGTGTGGCAAGAATGAGAGCACTGTGTTGAACGCATCATTAGAAGCAGAGAAAATGAAACTGTGCACTCCATGTTATAGGGCACGGCATATAGAAAGTTTGGAATCAGGACACTTGCAGTTTGGAGCATCCAGAAAACCAACAGCGAATTCTGACTCAGTTGTTGTTCCAGTGGATTACCGTTGCCGGTATACAGGCTACAGACAACAGCACCCCCTGCTGGCTAAAATAAATTGAAAAAATAAATAAATAAAAATGGGCACCTTTGCTGTGTTTTCCAATACCAGCTTCTGTCTTCCATGTCAGTGAATACCTCACCCTTCCACACTCTCCCTTAGCAGTGTTTTGACATTCTCCCACGAATAGTACTGCTTGTTGTGTATCTAAAAACACTAACTATATCATACCTTATCTGAACGGGGCGGGATATCTTAAAAAAGGTTATGTTCAGTGATATTGCAGTCTTGTAGCCAGATTTGTTGTTGCTACTGACTACTAGAACTCGGGCGGGGGGTCGTGTTGATTGCCGACTGGAGTTGGCGCAGCCTACAGGGGTTTGCAGGTGAGTTTGTGTGTTTTATACTTCACTATTAAGATTTATTATTTTGAGTTGTTGTTTTGTATTATGATTTCTATTATGCTTTGAGTTGGTTTAGTGCAGGGCTTCTCAAACTCGGTCCTGGGGGCCTCCTGTGGCTGCTGGTTTTCATTCCAACCAAGCTCTCAATTACTGAACTAGACCCTTAACTGAACTGATAATTTACTTGTCTTCAGCTCTTAAACAGTTGCATATTTCAAGTTAGCTAGAACATTTAATAAGTAACTTGAACTGCAATTGTTTAAGAGCTGAAAACAAGTAAAAAGGTCTAATTAAGCAAATTATCAGTTCAGTTAAGGGTCTAGTTCAGTAATTGAGAGCTCAGTTGTAATGAAAACAAGCAGCCATAGGGGGTCCCCAGGACTGAGTTTGAGAAGCCCTGGTTTAGTGTGTGTTTTTATGCTTAGATGAGTTATAGTTTGGTTTTATATAACAAGCGCTTAAATATTGATTTAGTTCTCCTGTTAAAACCCCACTATGTGCGCCCACACTTATTGTGCGCATTTAACTTCCACTATATTGTATAATATACTGTACAACATAATTTTGTATTTCTGCTACTGTTTATGATTATTTACTGTATATAGGTTTTAACACATGGCATGTGATTGCAGATTTTAATTAGACTATTAAATAAACATTATTGACTTTTGTGCTTGTCTGTCGTTGGCATTCTTTGAGCACCCAGGTTCCTTCATTTTGTTTAGTACAGCCAGACCTTACTAGGCATCAAAGGTGGTGGCAGCGGCTGCGCTACCTGAACCTGTACGACCTCCCCTGTACTCAAGGAGTGATCGTTACACGTGTGTGTGTGAGAGAGACGGGATGCAGGAGACAGAAAGCAAAGCAAAACAAAACAAAAGTAAAAACAAAACAAATGCTACGAGTGCTGTAAGCTACAGCAGCATATTTGTTTAGTTGAGGTTCTTTGGTGAGCGAGATTTATTTTTGTTTAATCTTTTATTTTATCTTTGTGAGCAGTGTTTTCTGTTTATTCAATACCTGTGTGTGGTATTTATTCACCCGAGTAGCTTTGGTTTCTGTTTATTCACCCGAGCGCTGCGTGTGGTATCTGTTTATTCACCCGAGTAGCTGTGTGTGGTATCTGTTTATTCACCCGAGTAGCTGTGTGTGGTATCTGTTTATTCACCCGAGTAGCTGTGTGTGGTATCTGTTTATTCACCCGAGCTGTGTGTGGTATCTGTTTATTCACCCGAGTACCTGTGTGTGGTATCTGTTTATTCACCCGAGTAGCTGTGTGTGGTATCTGTTTATTCACCCGAGTACCTGTGTGTGGTATCTGTTTATTCACCCGAGTAGCTGTGTGTGGTATCTGTTTATTCACCCGAGTAGCTGTGTGTGGTATCTGTTTATTCACCCGAGTACCTGTGTGTGGTATCTGTTTATTCACCCGAGTAGCTGTGTGTGGTATCTGTTTATTCACCCGAGTAGCTGTGTGTGGTATCTGTTTATTCACCCGAGTAGCTGTGTGTGGTATCTGTTTATTCACCCGAGTACCTGTGTGTGGTATCTGTTTATTCACCCGAGTACCTGTGTGTGGTATCTGTTTATTCACCCGAGTACCTGTGTGTGGTATCTGTTGCTGGCCTGATGTCACTGCCCTGGCTACCCTATCACAGACTCTCGTATACAATTAAAGTAATCGTTGTGGTAGCAGTAGTAATAATAATAATAAAGTATACACAGTGGCAATAGAGTATCAGCTAAGCTCCGGACAGGCCTGGACAGGGCAGTTAATTCAACTTAAATAACACTCTTCATATGATACGTGTTATTTAAGTTGAATTAACTGCTTCCATATGTGTATGGAGCAAATAATACAGTTAATATATCTAAATAAATCTTGACTACGGCAGGACTCAAACCACAGTCATCATGATTTGCTTTCTGTCACCCTAGCAACTGTAGTTACAGCAGGTATTGCGTTACAAATTAAAATGTAGAGGTGACATTTCTGAAACTATCTCGCTGCTCTCAGTTTGTTTTGCCCCTCAAACAAAAGTTTTATTTAGATACATTTATTGTAACAGAATGTGTTTATGAAAGATAAAGCTTCACTAGACTGTTAGCGCTTACATAGATTCTAAAGGTCCAATACCAGACAGCATCAAAACAAATCCTTTTCAGAGACATGCCCCCTGACCCTACCCGTTATGGCTTCGCACCTTCGGCACTTGCTTTCATGGCTTTGCCACTCATTTCTTTTCTCCAAAAGCATCATCCCCCTGAATTCCTGCCTATGCCACTGCAAATACTGTTTAAAAATAACTTCAGAAAAATCCAATCAAGTTCAGCTATAGGGAAATAGTCTTCTGATAGAGCCCCTTGTTACAGTTTTTTAAGCAAACACTCTTACATTGGGTTCTGAACACCAGAGGATATATTTGTGTTCAGAACCGAAACAGAGCAAGGGGGAGCATATGAAGCATTGCAAGAACCTGTAATGTAACGGTGCTTCAAATGGACCGGTACTTATCTATATTCAATTTCTTAACCCGAAATATATCTAAAGTGCTTACAGAGGTTTTTGAAAGTTGACGCTACGTGCTTGAAAGCATAGAGCTCCTCGGGAGTTGTATTTCCCAAGCGTACAGTACATGATTCTGCTCCCAACCCACACACACACACACACACACACACACACACACACACACACACACACACAATGTTATGTATTATGGAATGGAGAACAGCTACTGGTATGGGGTATTCAATATATGACAATATTCCACATCAAGAAAATGTTTAGACCTATTCATAAAGCTTTAACAAATGTTTTAATAAAAGTTAATTAAATAAAAAAGAATGTTATAGAAAAGCTTATGCATGTCAAAGTTTATTAAAGTATACTTTTGTAGGAGGAGTTTGGCAATTGTTAGGGTCTCTGTAGCACCTGTTGATGAAAGTGAAACAGAAGAGATTGGTTTATTTTTCTAAAATTGTATAGTATGTCTCCATATAGTGTGTCAAATGTTTGAGTCTCAGATTGGCTTTTGAGATTATATATATATATATATATATATATATATATATATATATATATATATATATATATATATATATATATATATATAAAGTTTTTCTTTCACAAAGTAAAAGGGAATAGCTGGACTTGAAGGATGTTTTCACTGAATTAAGTGATTTGCTTGCTGACTACCCTATTTACTCATTTGCACCATTTTGTGAAAAGAAAACATAAAATAATGTTCAGAATCCTTAAATAGCTTGTAGTTTATTTCACGCTGAGTTTGTAACCTTGCCAGTTGTATTATCCTTTGGTAAATTGTACACAAGAAGAAAAAAGGGTAACCAGGAACCTGTGAAATGGTATAGGTCACGTGGTGTGACCATGGTGGTATCTCTTGCCATGCTCAGACCATTATTGAATAAACAAGGCAACTTATTTTTTTCTGTCAGTCAATTAGCACCCCATTACCAGGCAGGGGAGCTGAGAACAGCCGATCCTGCCACAAGGCCATAGTCTCTTCCAATTCCAGTAAACATAATAAACCTGCATGTCAAGTACAGTGGTTGCAGAAGTATTCACCCCCCTGCAAAGTTTTCACGTTTTGTTGGCACCTGAGCGTACTCCACGATGCTTTCAAATTAGACTTTACATGTAGAATCTACACAAACTACTCCACATTGATAAAGTTTAAAAAAATGCATATATAATTTAAACAAATAAGATGTACAGAAAAAAACATTATTCTCAGATGCATAAGTATTCGACTCCTTTGCTATTGCAGCCCTAAATCAGCTCAGGCGCAAGTGATTTGTTTAATAGGTCACAACATTAGTGAAATGGTTTTAGCCTGTATGTACTCATAAGAACATAAGAAGAACATAAGAAAGTTTACAAACGAGAGGAGGCCATTTGGCCTATCTTGCTCGTTTGGTTGTTAGTAGCTTATTGATCCCAGAATCTCATCTAGCAGCTTCTTGAAGGATCCCAGGGTCTCTGCTTCAACAACATTACTGGGTAGTTGGTTCCAGACCCTCACAATTCTCTGTGTAAAAAAGTGCCTCCTATTTTCTGTTCTGAATGCCCCTTTGTCTAATCTCCATTTGTGACCCCTGGTCCTTGTTTCTTTTTTCAGGTCAAAAAAGTCCCTTGGGTCGACATTGTCAATATCTTTTAGAATTTTGAATGCTTGAATAAGGTCGCCACATATTCTTCTTTGTTCAAGACTGAATAGATTAAATTCTTTTAGCCTGTCTGCATATGACATGCCTTTTAAACCCAGAGTAATCCTGGTTGCTCCTCTTTGCACTCTTTCTAGGCAGCAGTATCCTTTTTTATAGCGAGGTGACCAGAACTGAACACAGTTTTCAAGATGAGGTCTTACTAATGCATTGTACAGTTTTAACATTACTTCCCTTGATTTAAATTCAACACTTTTCACAATATAGCCAAGCATATTGTTGGCCTTTTTTTATAGCTTCCCCACATTGTCTAGATGAAGACATTTCTGAGTCAACAGAAACTCCTAGGTCTTTTTCATAGATTCCTTCTTCAATGTGGTTTAACTTGTAAATAATCAGGTATATAAAGACTTTCAAGCTGCAACTCACATAATGATCCAACAAAACAACCATTAAAAACAAGTCAGGGATAAAGTGGTAGAGAGAAGAAAATTTCAAAGGTGCTGATTTTCTCTCAGCACAGTGAAGTCCATCATTAAGAAATGGAAGATGCATCATACCACCCAGACACTACCCAGATCAGGTCGCCCTCCCAAACTGAGCAGCTGGGCAAGAAGGAAACTGCTTTGGAAACCCCAGTGTGTGCAGTAAAGTGGGACATGTTTGATGGGATGTCAAAATAAAAAAAATATTAATATTAAAAGAGATAACACTAAATCTGACTGCAAGCTCACTGCAAAATAGTGCAGATGTACTACATTTTTTTTTTCTTTTTTTTTTTTGTAAATCTGTTATGCCTTTAGTGGACTTTATTTGCAATTCTATTTAATATGTCCATTTGTTCTGGTAACATCTGTATCCATTTTGTTTCCAGAAAACATAAGAACAACATGTCTATATAGATTTCAATGTGTTAGCAAACATAATTCTGTAATGTCCTACTTTGCCAAGCACGCTGTCCCATTATAACTGAATCTCCAGATAATCTGGGCAAGGGATCTTCATGCAGCAAATTGCAGATTGTTACTTTTCAACAGCAAACCGTGTTTTAGTTCTTCACAAACAAAATAGAACACTTGAATTAAATACAATCTAACGTTTTTTTCTGTAAAGGTTTGACTTCACTGTGGGAAAACGTTAGAAAACTAAGTCGAGCAGACAAATATTTTGGTAGAAGTCTTTATCAGTGGCTTTACTGTTACAACCAATCATTTGATTAACTTGATTAGGGGTACTATATATGAAATATTTGTCTGCTTGACCTTTTTTTCTTATATTTCTACTTCTGATTTACTGTTTAAAGTTATGGATAAACAGTTTATAGTAAAGTTTAGCTGAGTTCACTCTATTCATGTACCCATGTTGTATCATCTTCTAATGCTACATCTCGTGAACTTTAAAGCATTTTATTTAAAAAAAAAAAGCTGTGTTTAAAATGTCTCATCGCATTGGCTCTGCCGCTCCTGGGGTTGGGGAGGTGGACTCCAGCTTAGACTGTTTCTCCTCACCGCTCTGCAGCGACCCCTACAGGCCAGTCGCTGAGTGAGCTTGGGGGCAAAGATTTACTCGTCTGGTCTTTGTCCTCCAGACGCTGGTAACGGTAACCCTAACCCTAACCCTAACCCTAACCCTTGAGTTCCTGGGTGTAAAAAGATGCCGATTGGCTGATGGGATCGAAGGACGCCCACTGAGCCTCAGGTCCCTGAGATGTGTGAGGAATCACCGTGGTGAAAGAGAAAAATGGTAATAATTGGGCATTCCAAATTGGGAGAAAATCAGGGGTAAAAATAATTGCAGATTCTAAATTAAATAAAACTAAATACATTGACTCACACTTTGCAAAACCAGTAAATCAGTGCAAAGATGGACTTATGATTATTATCAAAATGATGTATTACGTTAGGGAAAACAACGTTTGTGTTAGAATATTTTTTTATTTTATTTGCATTTATTTTTGTATTGTTGTAGACTGAGCAAACTTATAATTTAATACTGGAGCACTCTGTACTTATGAACAAAACAAACAAACAAACAAAAATCACCTTAATTTTCACATGCTTGAATAAGGCAGGATAACATCAAGTTTTAGTTGAAACTACTGGTGCTATTTTAATCAAATCTAGGCGGCAAAGTTTCCTCTGGAATGCAATTTTATACATCATGGAAAAGTCTTAATGTAAGGAACAGAGTGGATTTCATTAAATATACTGTTCACATGTTTAAATGCTTTTCAAATGCCTTTTTCATATGAGGTTGTGGCATTACCTGAGAGTGATGTATTTTTTTTTTATCATATTTTTGTTTGTATTTCAAATGCATGCTGAAGAAAATCACATTAAAACTCATTACATCATATCAAAATAACATTTATTGGATTTAAATTGCAATTAAAACATGTACATGTCCAGTAGGGCTGATTTACAAAAATCATCGTCACCTGGCTTCATCTGCTTGTCAAAACAATCTGTTGATGTATCTTGCATGCCCATAATCTATGTAATCAGATCTCCAGCAACCGAGGCATAGCTAGTTAATTTCTCACACCTCTTTTTGCATTTTATACAAAACTAAAAGCATATTTTATTTATTTATGAACCAAACAAAATAACAATAAACTGTGGGATACCATTTCTTGACAACCACGCTTTACTCTGATTAGAAGTTGTTTCCTATGACTGGTAAAATAATGAAACTGATGGAATCTGGTCTCCAACCATAGATGGTCTTTAACACACGCTTTACTGGTACCAGTGGAAAATGGTACAGGCAGTGGGAAAGTAAGAGCATCATGTTATATCACGAATTCCTACTGGTTGCTGTGGCTACACATCCTATACAGTGAATGGAAGATCACACAGGGGAGTGCATGGGATTGTTTTGTTAGCTGTAACCAGTGTTGGGGAAGTTGCTTTTAAAAAGTAATCTGTTACCGTTACAAGTTTCTTGAACAAAAATGTAACTAGCAACAGTTACTTCTCAGGCACAGTTTAGATTTTGCAGAGTTGCTGCAGAGTTGCTTTTTTGTTTGTTTGTTTTTTTGGTCAGGCTGCTATCCAGCTGTCAACCCACTCATTCCCTCCTCTTCCACCTTTTTTTAGCAAGGTGGTATAAAAGGGTGGTCATGTGCCAATAATTTCGATTATTGGTTAGATAGATAAATATAGATACCGCTCCAGGCAGAATTTGTAAATTAAAAGACAACTTCATAACCACGCATTATTGAAAAACAAAAATGAGATCTTTAAAAAAGGCTCAGATTCAGCAGATGGTTTCCTATTTTACTATTAGGATGAGCTCTAAACTAGTTGTAGAAAACCCTAACATTTCAAGATCACAGAGGTCTCTTCATCAGGTAGGCAAATATGCAACTGATCTTTAATTACCTTCTTAGGAAATAAATATAATAATAACTTATCTGGTAACAATTATTATTATTATTATTATTATTATTATTATTATTATTATTATTATTATTATTATTATTATTATTATTATTAGTGAAGATCTGAGGAATGTTTATTTTGGATTAACCTTTTTTTTAATTATGCTAGTCTATCATCAACACTGAAAAATATTAGATAGCATGTGGATTACAATATAAAATTACACGATAACAGAGTTTAATGTTTTATATATATGTGTGTGTGTGTGTGTGTGTGTGTGTGTGTGTGTGTGTGTGTGTGTGTGTGTGTGTGTGTGTGTGTGTGTGTGTATATATATATTATGCCGCTGTTATGATAACCCAGGACAACTGTAAGGTTCCTGTGTGGCATATAATCAACAAAAAAAAGAATGCAAGCACCCTTTTTGTAAGGATGCAATGGTGGAGAGTTGCTGTTGTAAAGATTATTACTCATGATAATAGCGCATAGTAACATCTATATACTTCCATATAACTTAAACAGTCACAGAAATCACATTGTTTCAATATACTAAATAATGTACTGAAATGGATTACAGTGCTTAAAATCCTAATTCAAACTTGTTTTTCTACTGCATCCCCACTTTGTGAGTCACCAGACAGACTGCAAGTCCAATAGCTGCTGGTTACCTGCACACATCTGATATTGCTGAAGCCCAGTGGAGCAGATGGCTATCACTTTTCATTTGTGAAAATGTAGCTCAAACAAACATAGCCTAAGTGAGGGTGCCTTTTATAACGTTTTAAATGTTGACATTGGTGAAACTGAAAGAAGCAAATGAGGGAAATCCCTTTGACAGTTGGCCCAGTAGGCCTGTAAAGATTACAAAGCTGCAATATCAAGCAGGCACAGCACGGTGCAATAGGGGAGATTATGTTTGAATGAATTTCATGCACTTGTTTTTTGTTTTGTTTGTTTTTGTTTGTTTTTTATTTGACATGGAAACTGTGTGATGGCACATCATGTGCACAGTGAAGTTCTCTTGTAATGAAGTTTTTCAGTGGTCAGCCAAAAAGCATGAGGTCTCCAACAGGTCCAGACCAACATGGAGGAGCGGGCTAGTGTTATACTATACCTTCAGAGACTTTTAAAGAGCAAAGAGAATGTATCCAAAATACAAACTTCACAATGATGATAATAGCCCAACTCTGATAATATCAGGTCCCAAGGTGTTGGGTAAAGCTCTGCAGACTTTGTCATCTGTTTTTATTGTCTTCTTGGAATGTTTATATGGTTTTCGACTAGTATTATGAATAGGTTAGTTAAAATGTAAAAAGACTCCCCACCTCCACAGTGTTGATTTAGGAAGAGCATCAGGGAATGTGCAGCACAGGATGCAACTTCAATATAAAATGGGCTTGCTGTTGTAACTTAGTTACCATCTCTGGATATTTATTTGTGTACAGGTTTTAAAGTTATCAACTGACACATTCATGGATTATGTGTTACAAGATGAGTCAGCTCCTCCGAGCCACTGCAACAGAGATTAGCAACGAATCAGTTAAGCGAAGATGAAGGAAGTGATTCATTTAACAAATAATAATAATAATGTATGGTAGAACAAAGTCAAAGCACTCACACATCTAGAAAAGGAAGACTGCCAGCTTTAACCTCAGCCATGTGAGGGAAAAAAAAAAAAGCGGAGTGAGTAATTCCAAAAACCGTGGTAGTGGTTAAGACAAAACCAAATCGTATAGCTTGGGGACATGTAGAGTATATAAAACTTGCTATATGTGTGGTGTAAAGTAGATGACATAACCAGGGAGTACTTGACAGAATAGGACCCAAATTAAAAAAGTGAAACTTAAGAGAAATACTGTATCTACAAAGGGACAATGGAAATAAATTAGGAGTAGAGAGTACAGGTACACACAGCTTGTCTTTGAGAGTCTAGCTACAGGGAAACATCATAGAGATATTTTTCAAGAATTCTAAATTCTCTCTACAACTGTAAATTGACCACCAACACAGTTTTTCCATTAATAATATATTAATACACTTACTTATTGTGACGTCAATCAGATATTAAGTTCTTCTGAGAAATTGGTTTAAATTGAATTGAAGTCAAAACCCAGTATGCTAATTAAAGCAACACTGAGTAATTTATGAGATATAATCAAAATGAATTATTTTTAGTCATGTCATCTGATCACATATCTCATATTACAGTGTTGTGGCACACCACTATATATATATATATATATATATATATATATATATATATAATATATATAGATATATATATATATATATATCTATATTTCCAAAGATAACTATTTCACACCATAAAAGAAACATATTGGGTAAAAAAACATCAAGGGAAAAAAATAATAATTTGATTTAGTTGATCTATTTTAACATTTCGATTGGCATGCAATACATTTATAGACATAAGATGTAGCCTTAAACTCATCCCTACAAACTACCAAATAAAAAACATAATTTGAAACCATTCAGCAGTATGCTCCTCATGTAGGGTGATAATATCCACAGTATACCTGAAACTGGAGTTAAACGCCTCTGTCTATGCACTGACATTACTTACCTCATAGTGAGCTCTCACAAGGAGTATGTGTTTACTGTCACTCAAATAAAAAGAAAATAACACAATTTATATATGTGGTTTATATTAGTAATGTGATCTAATAGCTGGAGCTTTGACACCTTTTCATCTTTCGGTAGTTAGGGTATATTACTGGTAAAGCTGGTTAATTCAAAGTTTATCCCAGTCCAAAATTGTTTAGGACTAGAATTGCCTTGCTAGTTATAATAGATATACCAGACTGCATAATCGCAGTTTTAAATGACATCTAACCTTAACAGTAATATTTACACATGATAAACAGACACATAGGGAGAGCTTGACAAGAATGCATTTACCTGACACATTTCATGTGAAAATGTGTGTGAAAAACAAAAACAACACCCCAAAAAAATCTATGCTAGTTTCTCCTGTGGTTCGATTAAAAATTGAGGGGGGGGGGGGGTTAACAGAAAGAAATGTGCAGGAATTGCAGCTAGCAAAGAATGTCTAATGCTGTAATGAAAAGAGTGCAGTTTTCATGTCGATCACACATTCCATGCAGATGTAGTGCCATCTTCTGGCAAAGCTGAGTAGCACAAGTGTTTCACACAGTTGCAGTTTATTCATGAAACATCTGTTTCAGAAACTATATGTAATAGGGCAACATTGGCTATGTTCACAACAACTTGTGGCACCCAGAGTGAATCATTCTTCTTCTAGATAGTTGATATTATGATACAGTATTTTTTTTTTAGATATTAGAGATGTGTGTTCTAAATGTGAAACGACTTGAGAGAGCAGACCAGTGCACGTCTGGCTCTGGTTTCTTGGGTCAAAATGCATCAAATGATCGTGTTAGGAAATGCTTATCGCACAACAAAACTGAAGGTTCAATAAAGCGTGCAATGAAAAAAAAAAGTCCATGATTGTCAAAAGTACATTCTCAGGCATTTCACGATAGACTTATCTGAGTAATCTCATAACATTAAAATGTTTGCATACATTTCTTTAAAAAAAAAAAAAAAATGCAAATACATTATAAAAAAAAAAAGCAAGGATGACAAGTAGAAGGCTCGAGTTACATCTGTTGTAAACCAAGATGGCCACTGACAGGTACGTAACTTTTGGCACCCATAATGAAACGTTCTTTTCTAGAATTTTGATGTCATCGTACGGTTATCATACTTTACTTTCTAGATTTTGGAAGTGTGCACTCTATGTGTGGAACTCCTGAAAGGGGTAGGCCTGTGTCAGTTTGGTACGATTAAAATCGTCCAATGGGTAAAAATGGGCCCAATTCAAGGGACAGATTAAAGAATCATCTTACTGAGACATAAATACACGTCCTTGTCTCCTGTAATCCCGTTGATGAGGGCCAATGAAATTCAATATAAAAAAATAAATAAATTCCAACCAGCAAATGAACATTGTTAGGAATTTCACAGACTTCTTTGAATAATCTCAAAACAGGTTCATCTGTTTATTCTGCACATTTTTTTATACATAACAATTATAAATACAATAAACATATTTTGGTGGGTGGAATAAGAACCAGTAATACAACCTTAAGCATAAACTTTACATGATAAGCAATGCAACAGAATTAAGACGGACAGCAGGTTTCATTGTCTAGGTATAAAGTCTTCTGTTTGACAATGTTTATGCACATTCTGAGTACAAACATAAATATGCAAAGGTTTTAACTGGGCGGGGGTCTGTAAAGCAGATGTTATATGATTATATGGCTCTTTGGGAGAGGAATCGGGAACCAATTAAATGTTTCTGATTGAACAAGCTGGATTCCAGCAGCCCATGTTATGAATTCAGAAGACATTTTGACAGGAAGACTCAATGCACAACCAGTGTGAAATGAAAATAACTGGTCAAATTTATAACCAGGGATATGTCAATAAAAATATCAAAACAACTGTGATTATGTTGAAAAAGATATTGCGGGAATGTATACAACAGAGCAGAAAGCTAGGGAAAGTAATGTATTGTGTGTTAACCTCTATAGCCTGATCAGTTACACACTTTAAGATCATAGCATTGAACCCTCCCATTGAAAACCATTTTAATACAAAATACTTCTCTTACAATAATTACTGTCGTTATAGCCTATTAAGAATAGTACATTTTTCACCAGACACATTGTTTTATGAAGTTCTGATGGTCACAATGCTGAAAAAACAAACAAAAAAAAAAAAAAAAACCCAAAGCACATAGTAACTTACATAATTAAAAAATAAACTTAAGTTGAATTAGTAGTAATGTTATGTTGACACAACTTTAGCACAGCACATTAAGAAAACTCTTACAACATGTGCTATGAGGAAATCTTAATGGAAACACATGACAAATAATTGAATCCTAGGAGATAAAAAAAAAAGCAGTGATGACCAGTAGAACACTCCAGTTACATCTGCTGTAAACCCGGGTGGTCACAATGAGGCTAGAAAAGCTGGAACCTTTCTATTATAGCATTCTAAAATCTTACAAAAGAAAAACACCCATTTTAATAAAATGCATGTTTAATTAAGGATATGTTCTTATGATACGTGATATCTGAAATATTAGCATATCCTTCCCTTGAGTACCATAAAATGACATCCACTGACACGGCACTTGGAAGTTTGTTTAAATCCATGTCAAAATGAAAAAAGAATAGGGTCAAGGGATTTTTTTTTTCCCTGGAATTATAGAGATACAACCATTGCTTGCAACCTTTACTTTCATTGTAAATGTAGTCTTTGGAAGTTTTTTGGTAATATCAATCTAAAATCTTACAGTCAATTTAAACACCCTTTTTAATGCAATGTGGGTTTGATTAATAATACAGTTCTTATGATGTGTGACATCCGAAATATTAGCACACCCATAAAGTGACACCCACTGGTGCGGGACTTAGGCGTTTGTTGAAAACCCATGTCACAAAGGAAAAATACAGGTTTTCAAGAATAATAATGCTGCTATCATAGCGTGCTACTTCTATTTTTGTGGTAAACAGCCATTCTCCAAAGTGTTCGTAACTCGTTTCTTAGTAATAAAAACAAACTTAAAAAAAAAAAAAAGTTCTGACTCAAAAAATCCACAGATGCCGGGAGTCATGGAAAATAAAAGGTCACAATTTGGCAGATCTTACAAAGTGCATCATATAAAATGTACTTTTCACCTTGTTTGGTAGAAGGTAAAGTATGTCAGCAAAGAGCATAATATTTTCTACATGGGAAACTATATTATCCATTCTCCAGTTTGCCTTGACAGAGAAGGGTAACAGAATTGGAAACTACAGTATACTGTACAAGGGCATGAATGGTTTGAGCACTTTTCTTAAATTGTTCATGGCCCTTTGTGAAAATGCATTTCATGTACTTAGTCCTCTGATGCTGATGGGTTAAATATGACATCAAAGGGGCTTTAATGCTTCACAGAAGTACTTCTCAGATTTCATCCTGGTATCAGGTTCAAAACTACTGCACGGTCCATTTTTTACAGTAGATTTAATGGATAACAGTTCATAATCAGATTAGCACTGGCTTAATGTATAACAAATTTCAGCAGACCAGCATCAAAGACTAGGTTATATTGTAATTGTGCTTAGCATCTTTTTCATAATTTAATATTTTACTGGTATCGAAGAAGAGTCTCCAACAAAAGTACAGTATATTCTTTGTGTCAAAAACAGGAAAGTACTGGGAGTGTAAATTTGAGATTAATTCAGTTTACTAACTGTATAAGATTTCTGAAAAAAAAAAAAAAAAAAGATTCAGTAAGATATTTAAGTAACATGACAGGTTTGGTCCTATTCTGCTTTTTCTTTCATTTGGAATCGGCAATTATTTTTTTTCCCCAATTATTTTTTTTATTTCAACCGGGCTGGCATGGGAGAGACGAAGACAGTTTCTTTTCACCCGCCATGCAGCTATCTCAGAGCTACAGCATCAGAGGACCATGCAACTCCGGACAACTTACAGGCAGGCCCGCAGGCACCCGGTCAGTCTAAAGGGGTCGCTGGTGCATCATGAACCGAGGACGGCTTGGTCAAGCTAGGCCCTCCCCACCCGCTCAGGCAATTGTACGCCACCCCTTGGGAACTCCCGTCCACGGTTGGCAGTGGAATAGCCTGGACTCGAACCATCCTGCACTCCACACAGCGTGCCTTTACCAGATGCGCCACTTGGGAGCCCCATAATCTGCTTTTTAAACAGTGGTGGGATGTAGATCCACGACAGTTTAATGCAATCTAATAGACCTCCAGGTAACTAAAAAATGAAACAGGATTAGACAGCATTACACCTGCCACAAGACTGTTATGGTTGTAGGGCTGATCGTGAGCAGCAAGGATACTTATAATTGAATCTAACTAGTCAGCAAAGTGCATATTTATTTATTTTTGATTCTCCTTAATTACAATTATCTACTATTGTTATAGTGTTATACGTACATGAATGTGTTTTGAAAATACAAAATCAGGATTTTTTTTTTTTTTTCTGCAGAAGACATCAACATATGTGGGATCAGTCAGTGCTATGGAACAAATGCTGTTCAGAAGCAAAGGGAACGTGAGTTTATCTTCAGGCTAGAAACTTTGGAACCTCTTGGAATGAACATTCTATTCTGACATAATCATGACATCATGCACAGAACTCTTGAAAAATAAGAAGTCTACTGCGCTGTGTTTACTTTTCTTTCTACACAGCTGAAGAATGGCTTTTATCAAAAACATCCTGAAATAAATATTTTTTAACCCTTTAGCCTTTTATGCACATGCAAAAATTATTATTATTTTTTTTTTTTTTTTCATTTTGTATATGTACTGCTATGGCCAAAAGTTTTGCGTCACCTAGAATTTTAGGACTGAGTAAATATATGATCATAATTTAGATATTTGATTTAATATCATGTACTCACGAAAAAACAAAATTATATTTCAAAAGTCTACCGGGGTCATAACAGTAGTACAGTATTTCATGTTAGGTTATAAAATATCACATAATTTAATTTGAAACAAAATAATAAGTGCTAGCTACAGTACAGTTAATGTACCTGTATTTTGAAGTGTATCTGAATAATTTATTGCAGCATTTTAAAAAGCAGAGGTTATATCAATAATTACACGCTGGTGACTTGGATGAATTTGAGCCACGGATCGTTCCATAATTTCCATTTCCATTCTACAGTTAGCAGGGTAGCAAATAAAATAGCTGAATTATTTTAGCAAATAAAATAATAATAATGCTTTATTACAAGAACACTAGCTAAGAGGTACAAGAATTATTAGTTAATTCATTTTAAATGTGTGGTCTCAAAGCAAAAGCACTGCCATATTGCCCCTACCAGCTTGCACAAGTTACTTTTGGACAAGGCAGATGCATTTAATACTGAAGAAGGCGCAATCCAACGTACAGGCAGAGACTGTGGTGCAAAATTAGTAACAAACTTGGTAACTTGCACTCGTCAGACCAGTGTCTCATAGAGCAACTTGGTGTGAGTAAGATATATCACAGGTATTTCAATTAATGTATTCTTGTTGTTGTTTAGAATCCCTTTTCATATGTTTTTCCGTTTCTCTTATTACACCATGTTGACTTTTTAAAACTCAGAGGTTTAAAGCACCCCTGTGGCCTCAAAGAGGCTCTCCAAATACTGCTGGTGCCAGAGTGTAACCATTAACCTGTCCCTCTGCAACTATACCCAAGATCCAGACCCACCTTAATCTCCTGTACATCACAGGGGTCTGTCTTGCATCCATGCTCGCTGCACCTCATTCCCTCCATGTGTAACGGGCAGTGTTGTGTAGTGCACTGCCATTATGAGTTCTGTTTCCTGCCAGCTATATCAGATGAGGTTCGAAGCTCTATAACCACAAATGCAGATGAGCCTGTCTCTTTTGCATAGTGGTTAAGATGCTTGCCTCCTGTGGGAAAGGTCTCTGGTTTGAACACTGCCTCCGTCTTGCTGCACATGTCATTTACAGATTAGCAAAAACTGCTGTTTTTAGTTTTGATTGAACTAAAACTTCAACAGATAAAGACATAATTAAAAAATAACAGTGCATTAAATTATTCTTGATTTATTTTTGAGGCAGCTTTATTATATCTTTATTATATGCCACTATACTTCTTTATTTTAGACTTATTAGAAAACAAGAAGAATATAAGATTGCTCCAGCTGGCTATATTGGTAGCTGGCTACCAGTAAATATCAAATCAGCAAGCAAGCAGTCCTCTTAATCAAGCTGGGGTTCTATGACTGCCAGGCAGGATGTGTTGATTTTGCCATTGCTGATTTCATGATGTATATTCCTCTATTGTAGGTGATTGCTGCGTGGGACAGACGTATGCTGGAGGTTTTGCCCAATCCTTCAAACTGGCCTAAGATAAATAAACAAAGGCAAACTACAATCCATCATGCTCTGTGTTGCAAAAACATAACCAAGGAATATGAAGCTTCTGTTTTCTATCTTTACAAACGGAACGGGTAAGACATCCTTGAAACAGTAAAACATGTCACATTGACTCAGGCCCTTTGTGGAGATTGTGGTGAAACACAAAACTCATTTGCACTCTGATTATAGCAGTAAGGTTTTTTATTTCAGAGTTATTTTTGTTTTTATACATGTGCTGTTTTAAATCTTAGCTAACATGTTATAATTCTTTCCATCTATACAGAAATCTTTGGCCTGCACATGTCGTCCACCAGCAATGTGCATGACAGTTTGGTGGGCCTTTTTAAATTGTTCAATATGCCTCTCATACCCAGAAAGCCTATTCTACAAGTTATTTGTACATGTTATGTTTTCCAAAGTGAAAACAGAAATGCTGAACTGAAGTCAATTAAACCCCTTCCCCCTTAATAACCATGTTTTTTGATAAGTGACTTGCTTCTGTCCTGGCCACAGAAGAAATTTTCAGCCTAGTGTATAGAGCATGGCTTCCCAAACCCAGACCTTGGGACCCCAGTGTCTTTTTGTTTGCATTCTAGATAAGCTCCCAATTACTTAACTAAACCCTTAATTAAACAATCATTTGCTTAATTTTAACTTTAACATTTTTCTCTGGTCCCAAAACGTTGCATACAAACAACCAACAAATGTATGTAACTTGAAATCTTTTTAAGAGCTGAGAACAATTAAAAAGGTAAAATTAAGCAAACTATTAGTTCAATTAAGGGTTTAGTTAAGTAATTGTGAAGTCCTGGTATAGAGCAAGTACATTTTAGTTTACTGGCCCCTCCTCTATTCCCCCTTTAGAAGAATTCAGCGAGTCAATGAGAAGCCATCAAGTCTATCTTGACTGCAACAGAGCAATAAAGATCCAGAACGTTCTGGTAGGTAGAATAGCCAATGCCACAATTACCACAGAGACTGACTTGAAACCAATTTGAAATCAGTCCTGTTCGTTTCCATGGGCAGCCTACCAATATCAAAACCATTTAAATTTGGACTGGTGGAGGAAGTTGTCTGTTTTGTATCCAAGACAGGTTTCAAATCTTGGTCTGCAGAAAAAAAAATGAAAAAAAAAACATGTAGGCAGAATGGAGGGCTGTGAATTAATTATATTATTGGGGAAGGTAGGTGAATTAATTTAATTTATAAATAGCAATAACATAAAAATGTGATACATACAGGAGATGAGAGTTCTGGAAAAAATATTCCTCTGTTCTTTACATTAGAGTTATTAAAAAAAAGAACAAAAAGTACAACTTACAGGTGGCATTTTCAGTCTCTGTGATAGTTGATTGGTAATAGATTATAAAAGTCACATCAAAGACAGATTATAAAGTCACATCGAAGATAGATTATAAAAGTCGCATCGAAGATAGATTATAAAAGTCGCATCGAAGATAGATTATCGAATAGTTTAGCGTCCGCTATTGCATGTCTACTGTTTTATTTATTTAAAAAGTTTTTTTAGTATAGTTTTACTCAGAATTAAAGACTGCAAAAGCAAATCAGTAGGTTCTGCAGTGCAGTTCAGAGCAATCGAAAGGTGAAATCAGATGATATGTTGGAAATGTTGGCAAGTATAAAAGATAAATTTGCCAAAATGTTATTATAGTAAGTAGATTTATATGATTATATACCTAGACACCTAGAAGCTGAGATATCAAGGGTACTTGTCAGACAGGAACTTGTGTGTTATTGTTCATCATCTCAAACATTCCCCATGATGAACTGAAGTTTAACTGGTCTCGATTTTGACTTATTACAGAGATTGCAGTAATCTCATTCTGGGAACAGGCGTGGACATTCTGAATACTGTATTACCAAGAACACCAATGGCAATATAGACTGTTGGTACTACAGTACGTGTCATAGGTGAAACAACCAGGGAATACAAATTGATCAATAGACAACCTTCCCTGAAATTGTATTGTAACCTGCAATATTTGTTGTGTGTACATCAGACAACAAAGTACGTTTAAATCAACAATTAAAGGACACAGAAACAAAAACCTGAACTGTTAATGTTTTTGGGGAAGGCGAATTACATTAAAATTTGATACATAATAATCTTCATGTATCTTTACAATCACCTCAACTAGACAGTCACTCGCTCTTTTGTGAGTGGAGGGGTTTGCTACAGAAGCTCATTGGTGGTTGGGCCGTGAAGTTAGTTATTAAGGGAGTGGAGAGTTAGCTAAACAAAAGGTAGTCAGAACTGAATGGAGCAGGTCATGAAGAGGCTGAACGGGTGCGCCATAAAGACTTCTATCTTTATATTTTCAGAAATTATAATTAGAAAGATACAAGCAGGCTACCCGAACCATATCATGTAGCTGATTAGCTAAAGTGGTGCTGCTTCAGTGAGAGAGAGAAAGAGTAAAAGGTGAGACAGTATGTACAGTTTAACTAATCACATCGAAACCAACGCAATAGCTTTTAGGATTACACACTCACAAGGGAGTACCACTGCCTCCTCCTCAAATCATAAATCCTGAAAGAAACTGAAAACAGTGTTTTGGAGACAGGTGAATGAAAACCATGTGTATGCCCAAGGCAACTTACCAGTCTGTCCTTCTGTCTGTCTGTCTGCCATTACCTACCTCTCTTTCTACATATATACATATCTGTCTGTATATGTACGTTACTCTGCCTCTCTGTGGGTCTTCGGTCTTGTCTAGTTATGCCCATTAGTTATATCAGTTGGCAACAATGTTTAGTGTGTTATCTTTGCTGTACTGCAAGTACCTACGTTTCTTAAAAAAAAAATAAAGCTATGTGTGCAAACAGAAACCATTAGCAGTGATTGATGGGTCCTTTATGTCGTTTCTGTGTGGAGTCCCTTCTGTTCATTAAAATGATTTAAAAACATAATCGCCATGCCACATTATACAAAAACACCCCAACCATGTCAGTCAGCATGCCGAAATAGGCTGCTTTTTCTCCTCTTCATATTTTTTTAAAAGTAAGTCCCCCGGTGTTGCATATGGTCTTTATTTACTGAAGAACACTGTGCCATTCTATAATCAGCAACAAACGGATTGCATTTAACTTACCTTTTTCATTGACCAATCTGTCATTGACAGGGCTAATTTGTTGTTGCATGTTCTGTGATTATCGAGGGCCAGAACACCACTGCTCTGTTTGCCACTAAATCTGTAAAACCTCAGAGTTAGGCAAACCCCCATCAGTAAGATCCCTACAAGACATTTATAAATTGCACATACTGCAAGTGTATCTCTGTATGTACTGGTGGAGGCTAGTCATAATAACTAAAGACATAGTTTATAGCAGTAATGATAAACAGCCTTTGAAAGTTGACTTTCAAGTTTATCATGTCTGTATAAATTGTGGTGAGGCTATTTTAGTTTAATCGATTGCTTGCATAATTTTGCAACAGAAAAAAATATATAATGTTAACACTGCTTTCTGATTGAAAACTATACTACGAAAGACTGATATATAATATATATATATTATATATATATATATAATATATATATGTATATATATGTATTAAAAAAAAAGTTGTATTTAGTTGCAGTGGTACCAAGTACAAACACACTCAATTTACCTAATGATGAGGATTCATGATACACAGTTTGAGGCAAAACTAAACATAATATTGTAATAAAAACCTGATTACCGTTGTTGGTATTCAGGCCACAGGCAAGAGAGCTCTCTGCGGGCAAAAATAAATCTGTGTACCCCAATGGTGTTTCAAAAGAAATTTCTGACTCCTGTGTCAATGAATTCCCCACACCCCTTTCACAGTACCATAATAAGGATTCCTGTTAAATACATTTGTAGTTTGTTTTTTATTACACTTCCTCTTTTTTTGTTGTTTGTTTGTTTTTTAAACAACAATGGTAATAAAAACACAAACCGCTCTTTAAAAGCTTTCAGTACAGCCACTGTTAATTTAAAAAATGTGTCGGATTAATTAACAGACAGTGAAGCAAACCTTTTTTTCAGGTGATATAATTAAGTATATTTGCAAGCAAAGGTGATTGAAATTTTCTTGACTTGGGTTTTAAGCTATAGCACCTGATAAAATCGTCATGAATCAGGATACTACGCGAGCAGTCACACACCCTTAAAATGTGTTCTAGTTTGTTCCACACACATTTACATTTCCCACGGGGACTGACTTGAAAACAATTTGGCAGAACATGGGTACTGTGAATACATTAGTTCCAGCAGTGATGTCAAACTGTGATGGGTAAACTGAGCAAATGCTCAGGGCCCCCAACTGAAAAGGGGGGCCCAGCAGTGATCTGTAAAAACATCATCCAATCTTTGAAGTCATATATTCAACACCTGAGAGTCTGCTTTGATAAATATGAATGCAAGGCCAATGCAAAAGCTCCAGAGGCGGATCACAGTGACAGCAGTAGAAACAACTAAGCTATCTCCTAACTCACTTTGAAAGAACTGCTAGTGACATTGTTCTTCAAGGAAGCAAGTAGAAACATACTTACCAGTCATCGACTCATTTATTGATAGTTTTGCAAGACAAAACGATACATACAAAGATATCAATGGTCGATTTGGTTTCTTTATGAAACTGAGGGATATGACTATCGAGGAAACCACAGAAGCTTGCCTCTCTTTATTACAATGACCTGAATAAAGCAGACCTAATTTCTAAATGTCAACATATCAAACAGTATGTCTCAGCAGAAGCAAAAAAATCAATATCCATGTCCAATCTTTATTCGAAGATAAAGACTGACAAGTTGAATTCCACATTCCCTAAAATTGAAATTGCTTCAGAGTTATGATGGTAACAAACGCAGTGAACAGTCAATTGGCTTTTAAAACACACAATGCAGAGGTGAATTGCCACTGATTGGTACTCAATTGTAAAGGTGAGGGAAGGACAGCTTTTCTTGTTTCAAAATCAACATGCTAATGAATGGGTTTACTGAATACCTGCCAATAAATACTTCTTAAAAGCCAATTCTGAGTAGGACCATCAGCACACCCCTAAATATTTGATTTTTATGCATGTTGTTCTCTCGTAAGAAATGGAAAACTTGTTTTGCGGAAGTATAAATCAGCAGTTCTCAAACTTTTTGTTGCTGCGCACCCCTTCCCCTCCCCACCCCCCCTCGCGCCCAACACACACACATACACACACACACACACACACACGCACACACACACATTTTCAAGTAAGGATGTACATGACCTGTGGCTTCTCTGTATGTGGAGGTGTTTTTTGGGTGTTTTTTTTTTTTTTTTTTTTTTTTGCTTTAACCAGTCACCGATCCATTGTAATAAGATCAAACTTAATTGTAACCAATGCTTACTGCAAACTTTGACATGCCTGGAGGTGTCAGCATAAAGATTTGTTTTAAGTTAATATATAATGTAGAACAGGAAATTTTGGCTGGTATTAAATTCGGCGGATTTATACGTTTTCACATCACATTCAGATTTATACTTTTAATTCCAAAAACATTTAAATAAATGTTTACTTAATTCACTGGTCGCTTACAAGGGCTTGAGTAGAGTAGTATAAAAGGGGTTTGATTTGAGGAACGGGGTTGCTTGTGTAAAAAGGAATTAGAGACATAAAGCTAGACAGCTTGAGAAGAAAATAGCTAGACAAGACTATTGATAATGAGAGACAGAACAAATAAAGACAAAGCTCTCAGTCCAGGTCGTTAGCCAGGCAGCATCTCTTAGCTGCTGGTTGAACAAGGAGAATGAGAAGACAAATATAAAAGACACTCACGATGAGAGACATAAAAGACAAAGGGATAGATCCGTCACTACTCAGTGTAGCATCCTCGGGCAGCGTGGCTGGCAGCTGGGCGGCGTGGAGAGTTAGGATAAAGTGTCTCTGGTATGTGTTGGAGAGACGAAAATAGAGAACCCCCCCCACCCTTGGCGGGGCCCAGCTCGGCAGGTGGGGACTCTGCCAACCAGAAAGGGCAGAAAGGTGCTTGGACCTGAAAAGAAACTAGGGAGATGGGATAGCAAGGTTGTGGACTTGGTGAGGCTAGCGCATAAGCAGCGACAGAATAGTTGTGGCCGGGGGTCCCCTCTAGCCAGTGAGGAACCGCTGGGGACGGCAGTGACTTGGGCTGGAGGCCACCCGGTCGGTCGGAGGACTGAAACTCACTTCCCCCCCAAAAGAAGGACCCCCGGCTCCCCGCAGCACCTCACCGTGAAGATAGGGAAGAGACCGCTGAGCCACACTCATAGATAAGAGAAAGCTGTAAAGAAGAGAAAATACTGGGAGAGGTTAGTATGACGGGCTATGGATTGGAGGCCATCCATGCTGTGGAGAGGAAAAAAACCCTCTATTGGGATACAATGTCTGAAGGGGAGGATCTGATGTACAACTCGACTTCTGAAGAGGACCACCACTCCATGTTTTTTATCAGGTGCTGATTGACTCCTGCTCATGCTATGGATGTAGCTGCTCTGATCCAGAAAGAGTGAGAGGAGTAGAGACTTGAGTATAGCCCAGTCTGAGTCAGGAGGGAGTTGAGGTGAGAGAAAAACCAGTGTCTCGTAATGATTGTTCTTGAGGAGTCAATAAAAAGAGGATCTGTAGGAAGACAGGAAATCCTGGAGGCGAGGTATTTGGTTAATGCAGAACTAGGACAGAGACACTAGTCAGTTTTTGAGAACTGAACGTACTGACTCTTATGGAGCTGATCTGTTTTGGAAGATCTGATAAAGAGAATGTAATGTCACACAATCCTAATGCTGCGAAACTTGCGGATGTTGGCACAGAGAACTCTGAGCAGCAAAGGAATCTGAAAAAAGCAGCTAAGCATAGTCCTTCCATAACGATGTCATCGAAAGGAGTGAAGCAACTAAGGCAAAGAGTGGAGATGAGAAGAAGAAGAAGAATATCCAAAGAAATGGGCTGTCTAGAAGTGAAGGAAAGAGAGAGGCTCTTCTCCATGTCTCGGATCGTTAGGCAAACCTCAGGAATGGAAAGGAGAGGGGGAGAAGGAATGGACTGAAGGCGAAACTGATATTGAATGCCTGATAGGTAGTGTCTGATGGAGGAAGAAGCGAGGTTGCGGGACAGTCTGAGATATGCGATAAAGGCCAGTAGGTGTTAAAGGTGGAGAGAGAGATCCGATTCTGGGCACAGAAGGAGGTGAAGGAGGACCAGGCAGTAGAGTAAGCCAAGCATGCAGATGGGGCTAGAGCGCTCTCCATAAAACAGCAGGCAGAATGGAGGAGATCAGAGAGAGAGGAGTTTAGATGAATATTAGCTGGCTGAACGGAGGCACCTGCTGCAGGTTGGGATCTGCTACTGGAACTAGGCTGTGAAACCTTGGGACCTGCAGGCGAGATAAAGCATCAGCGGCATTATTAAAGGAACCAGGGATGTGGCGGGCCTGAATAGTGACGTTATTGGTCACTGAGATCCAGACCAGGCAGCGGAGAAGCTGCATGATTGTGGGGGATGACGGGCGCCCGTTGTTCACTATTTGAACTGTAGAGGAGTTATCACTGAAGAATACGATTGATTTTCTGGGCCATAGGTGGCTCCAGAGCAGGGAGGCTACTACAATAGGATAAAGTTCCAAAAGGGGGGAAGATTTCAACTGAGGAAACAGGGAACGAATTTCCTGGGGCCAGGGACTTGAAAACCATTGTGATCCAAAGAATCCTCCAAACCCTGTGTGCGAGGCATCTGTAAACAGGAGCATGTCCGGAGCTGATCTGGCATCATCGTAAAACAGAGAAAGTCCATTCCAGTGGTTAAGGAGGATGGACCACATATCAATGTCTTTCCTTGCTTTGTCTGGGATGATGATGGAGGCATCGAGAGACTTCGTAGTGGTAGAAAGAGCGAGCAGATGGGAGATGAAAGTGCGACCTTGCAGAATGATGCAAATTGCATAATTGAAATGGCCCAAAAGAGATAGAAGGTTAGAAGAAATCAGCTTTAGACATATAACTTCCAAGGTCAGCTCATTGAATAGACAAGAGCAGCCTTTTCTGAGGGTAAAGATTAAAGAGTGAAGGATATCTATATATATAGGAAGCCAGGAAGGAGCAGCAGAGGGGCTCTTGAGGATCTCTCTGAGTGTCACGCAAACTGATGGGATAGAAAGAACTGTTGGGGAAGGGATGGAGTTGAGGCGTTAGAAATACTGAATTCTGGAGATGTAGGCTTTAATGGTGGGGGGGCTAAGAGAGGAGAATCCCTTGCAAGGCTAGAATCCGATGCTCATTAAATCGTCATGGGATGTAGTTGGTTTTTGAGTGCAGAAAGTTGGTAATGTTTCTATCCGGTACGATGGTTTGGTCGCTGGGGCTAAGGCTGTAGCCATGTTTTGGTGAGCAGACTGCAGAAGGTTGGAGAGTGCTGTATTTAGTTAAATAGCAGATGTTGCGAAGTTTGGTGAGGGCTGAGGTGGCAGCTGGAGCTGAACAAATATATGAAATCAAGCGCTGAAGAAGCTCAGCGTTTTTTGCGCCCGATTCTGGAAACAAAGGCAGAGAGATAAGATGCCGACCATCCTATGAGTTAGCGAATACGTACGAATACATAGATTTGGGTTTCACAACTCCAGTCATTCTCCTAATAGTGGAACTCTAACTCAAAATCAAGGCAGATTTCCAGTCTCGTACCACGTCTCTCACCATGTATTAATGCTTGTAGTATCTGAGAGGATGAGCGGACATATGACTAAATTGCTAAAGAAAAGCTGGAAGCTCTGGAAGAGGGCAGTTGTAGATTTAAACAGTAAACTAAAGTAACTTTCACATGCTGCAATAGTGAGCAGATCTGAAAAGGGAGCCAAGACTTGCTGTAGTGAGGAGATATTAACAGTAGAGGCAAGATCTGCTGAACGGGCAGAGATCCGAGGTTGTAAACGATGGAATGCTGTCAGTAGTGTGCAGTGGCCTGCTGTAAAGAGCAGAGAGCTGCTGAATGTGGTGGAAATTGATATTTGAGAGTTAAGGTTTTTTTTTTTTTTTTTTTAAGATGATGTTAGAGATGGGGCTGCCTTTGGGCAGAGATGAAGAATGCATAGATCTGATGCAGCTGCAGAACCTGAGAGGATGGGAATGCTTTGCTCTGAGGCTGCTGTAAAACCTATTGATTTGATCAGGAGCAGTCTATGAGGGTATTGCCTATTGCGGTGTAGGAGGAAGGTTTGACTGAAATGTTGAAAATCGTAGGAAACAGTTTCCGAATGTGACTGGTAACTCAAATTGAATGAAATGGACTTTGGAAGTTGTATTAAGTACCTTGATGAAGTTGGGGTAAATGAGGAAGAGCAAATCCAGGAACAGGAAGGTTGCAGGAATGGTCTGAAGCAGGGAAGCTGGAAACTAATGTGACGGTGGATTCTTAGCATCTGAGAAAGCTGATAAGGTTGGCTTCATGACCAGGTCCTCAAGGGGAGGGGCTTGGATTTGAAGAATTCAAGTTAATATGTAGCAAAAAGCTTGAGGCAGGAGGGGACTGAGAATCCCTCAGACTGACAACGAACTGCAGTAACTGATAGAAAGATTGGAGTGTGTGGGATTTGCAACGATAACAAAAAATTTTTATATAGCTTATGGTGTTATTCTGCCATATAGAGGTTAGATTGAAATTGAAACAATTGGCTTCAGTGAAGCAGGGTATATTTCGTTATTGCAATTAAAATCCTTGTTTGTGTATAAAACATTCGCTTTAGAACGGTTAGTGGTGTATACAAATAAGTTAACATAGGTCTACAAGAGGAGCTTGCAGTATTTAGATGTCACAGTTCAACGAGTTGAACTCGCTCTCACGTTTCAAAAGCGCAGCATAAGGAGCCAGAGGACTGCAGTACTGAGGCACAGAGTGCCTGTCGAATCTGCCTGGTCGCCAATGGCAACTTACCACTCGCAGTAGAATGCGATGAAGCATAGCCATGGTAACCATGGTGTGTGAGGCCTGGTGGAACATAGTTGTAATATAGCGGTGTCGTTGGAGCCAGTCTTTCTGATGAAAACGCAGACCAATTTCAGTAATGAAGCTGCGCTTTGAACGACGCTGTAGCCGGACTGGAGACTGTATGGAGCAGGAAAGATTAACACTGGAGCTCAAGCAGCTGAACAGAGAAGCTGAATGATGGGAAGAAGCAGGTAGGAAATAGTTGATAATATCTTGGCAGTCCTGTGCAGTAAAATGACCAACAGAAAAGGAGCAAGGTTTTAAATATTAAGCAAAGATTTTAAGTTGAAGCAGGAATTAACGGGTCTTTGCGTTTTTTATAAAATAAAAATAAACACAGACGGAGGGTTGAAGCAGTGCTGAGTGTATAAATAACATAAACTGACCCCCACCCCACACGGAAGTAGTTTGCCTGGCTAATCCTGCCCCCACTGAATATTGCCATGGAGGCGAGAGATGCTGAATCAAGCTATAAAACCTGAAAGCTACAGCGTCCACCTAAGGTTATCATTTAAATGTGTCTGCTAAAACCGTATCTCATTTACAGTGACTCTTTATAGCATCTAAATTACTCAAACCCTGTGGCTGCTATTTTTTATTGCAACTGAGCTCTCAATTACTGAACTAGACACTTAATTGAACTGATAATTTACTTAATTAGACCTTTTTACTTGTTTTCAGCTCTTGAATAGTTGCATATTTCAAGTTAGCTATAACTTTTAATAAGTAACTTGAACTGCAACTGTTTAAGAGCTGAAAACAAGTAAAAAGGTCTAATTAAGCAAATTATCAGTTCAATTAAGTGTCTAGTTCAGTAATTGATTACTAGGTTGAAATGAAATCCTGCAGCCACAGGGGGACCCCAGGACCGAGTTTGAGAAGCCCTGCTCTACAATGTCACTGCAGCAACTTGGAGAACAACAAGAAGGCCTTCTAATTATTTACTGTATTCATCGCTCTTATAATTTAATTTAATTTTTAAGAACCAGTGGAACGATCACAGTACTGCCATGCAGTAATTGTAGGGCAGTAATGCCACGTGTGAAATCTTTAACAATAAAGCCGAAATGAAAATGCTTTTATTTGCTTCAAAATCATTTCAAACTGGTTAATAGGCTGGCAAGCACTGTCAAAATCAGCTCAGTTTTATACGGGGCAAAACGTTTTAACGTTTTGTTTATTTTCTGGACTTTGGGGTACCTGCACGATGCCTGCATTAAAAGTCGTATCTACAACGTATCGACAATAACAAGCAACCATTTCAACAAGTCTGACACAACATAGTTGGCTGTTACTTAATTAAAATATTCTAAAAAATAACACAAAAATAATTAACATAAAAAAGAACTGTCCCAGTACCAGTTTCTGATCGTATCATCAATTCCACATTTTTTAAATCCATTGATGGAAATGTCGGGTCTACTTTTAATGCTTTCAAACCACTTAATGCTTTCAAGCCATTCTCGTATCCACTTTGACATGATGTTATTCCCCTTGTACTGTATGCGACCCTCTGATTGGTGGAAATATTATTGGCGATCCAATCAAAATAGCCAATAAAGCCCAAATAAAGTATCCACCCATTATATGGTATAGCCTAGGTTAAGATGTGCGCTGTAATAAAAAAAAATCAAAAACCCTGAACCTTCTTCTAACATCATATGGTTTTGACTTTGCGTGTGTTTTTTGGTGGGTTGGCAATGGGTATGCTCAACACCATTTGCATTATTACATTAAAGATTGCTTTGTGTGGTAAAACAATGTGTTTCTGTTATGCAAATTAATTGTGCAATGTTTTAAAATCAGTGAATACAATTTTAAGAGTCACTTGAAGCAACCACCAGGTTTTTTTTTTTTTTTTTTAACTGCCTCCTTAGCTGTTTATGATGTCAGCAATCATAGTGTTTTTGTTGCAGTTTACTCAAGTATTGTGTAATGTTTTGACTTTGAGTATGTGTTGGGGTGCTTTTAAAACTGAGATGATTGTTTTGGATTCAAGTAAGATCTAAATATATATCATATTACTGTTTGCAGATCCAGTCTCAGATACATATTAAGTACCGTACGTGGGCTCTTGTCAAGTTACAATTAGCTTGTGTGCCAAGCACAAGCTAATTGTACTGGAATCTTCTCCAGTCAGAATTTAATAATATTAGATCAGTATTGAATCCACAACCTTTCCCTCCATAGCCCATGCTAACCTTGAAGTCATTTAATTGGAAGCTGGAAAATTGCTTCCACCATTGTGACATGTTCTTGGAAACAGTTTTCCATATTAACAGACAGTGGAAAATTAAAAAAAATATATATATTTTAGAGAAATATGTGTATTGAAAGAAATGTGAGTTGGCCATAGAGTTCTTCCTAAAAACTGAAACCCAACACTTGATTGTAACAACCTTCTAGTGGTTTACCGCTGCACAATTTCTTCATTAAACCTTGTAGCTTTATAGGGTGCTCTTGACAGCAGACAATCGTTTGATGAAAGCTAAGTGCTCTTTTAAATAAACAAATAAAGAAGAATTGGATTCAAACTGAAAGAGTCTGTGTTTATTTGAAAAGCAACTACTGTTTCAGGAATCTGAGGTTCATCGACGTGTTTTGTAGGTGAGCTCACCAGCTCCACAGATGTCAGCCCATATATAAATATCCTAAAGGAAACGTTGTGCGTGGATTTCTTTTTTTTGGCTTCCACAATATTTTCACGATAGTCAAAACAAAATGAAATTTGTTTATTATCTAAAACTAATTCATCAGTTCTTGAGAGCATCCGACGTCCCCCCAGCATCAAATTAAACTTACTTGTTTTCTGGGACTGTCAATAAAACACACACCCACTAGAAATTTGTACAAATTTGACAATGTATCGTGTTCAGACATCAAGGATGTGAACATCATACACAAAACAACGAAAATGACGGTGAAATCTAGCAGCCAAAAAATGAATGTCAACATATACACATTCTAAGCATTTTGAAGTGGTCTGTCATTTTTAAAAGTTTTTTACAACAATTTTTTTTTTTCTGAAAGCAGTACAAAAAAAAAAAAAAGTTATAAACCTATGCTATACATAAAATGATTTGTTGAGATATGACAATATTATTCTTGTCCTTTGTGTATTTTTGTCATTTTTGAATGTAAATTGGAAATCTGAATTGCTATCATTTTCTTCTAACCAGGGTCTGGTTTTTCAAAATTTAGGAAATCTGATTTGTGTTTTTATCAGGATTATATCTTGAAATTGAGTTTTTCAACTAGCATTATCTTCCTGGGTGTGCACCTTAGCTTTTTAGAACTGTAGTTTAATTTATGCTGAAGTAAAGACAGGTTGGACCTCTTACTGTATTTAGATAATACAGTAAGATTATCTTTGCACTACAGTCCAGGTTTCTTATGGTTCTGTTCTGGGTGCACTTTAATGATCTGAAATAACAGTAAACAAAAATACAATTATAGTTTAATTCCACAAATATGTACAGTTTTGTATCCTTCACATTTCACCATCCATGTCTGTCTGAAGCCTGTTTATTCTACCACTTCATATACAGTAAAGCCAGAGCCATGATTGTTTTCTAATAGAAAACCTTATCAAAGCACCTTTACATTTTAATAGGAAAGACCCAGCCCAAATATCTACAATACCATTAACAAAATAAAATAATCTCAACCTGGCTGACATAATACTCTAACGCAACAGTCTGAATTGAAAACAAAATAAATAACATAGATAGATAGATAGATAGATAGATAGATAGATAGATAGATAGATAGATAGATAGATAGATAGATAAATAAATAATATATGTTTGGTTATTAACAGGTATTGTTTTATAATGTATTCTGTATTATATCAGATGCAAATGGTGTAGAAGCACTGCACCTTCTATAGAAATGGCTTGATAAAGTGTTTATTATTTACTTATTTATTTATTTATTTATTTGTGTTATTTCCAACAGGAATGGGAAGTAGCTTTTAGTTCAGTCTAGAATCACACTACCAGATTATTCTATAACATTGGTGCCACCTAGCGAGCACTCTTTGTAATTGCACATTTCGTACAGTACTTACATCCCCCTCTAACAATTGTTTGGAAGCACTGTACTTGATACCTTCCATCAGTATTTTTACATGCTAGACATATTGAGAATACTTCAGGCCCTATGCAATGATAGAATTGCAAGAGGTTTTTTTTTTTTTTTACAATCTTGTAAAGCGCTTTGTGATGGTGGTCCACTATGAAAGGCACTATATAAAAATAAAGATTATTATTATTATTATTATTATTATTATTATTATTATTATTATTATGTAAAATGAGTTATTTGATATTATGTAGACTATTACTTATAAAACGTAAACACTACACAGACCATCTCAGCATGGATGCAACTTTACATCTGAAAAATAAAGTACAAAGAAGAGAGATACAGTAAGATTCCTAATGTAGCAGTTTTATATTTTACTTTATTAATCAAAACAGACTTTTGTAATATGAGCTTCTGGAAAACTTGAATTCCAGGCTTAATTAATGGATTACCCATATTGGGTCTGATTTACTAAACTTTTCCAATGCAAAATTTTGCTCCACTGTTTTCTAAGTGATACATTCACAAAGCTTTAACTCATGACTTGTTTAAAGCATGTTTTCATGAATAAAATAAGTTTGATATTTATGAAACTGTAGCTTCCAGGGTGTCGGGATTGATGGTTTCATTAAAAACAGTTATAAACTGTTTTAGGAATATGAAACTTGATGTTATTCATAAAAACATTCCTTAAATAACCAAAGTCTTTGAAGATTAACATTAACAAATGGTACAAAGGCCCACTGTCTCACTGTAAATTTATTTAAGGTTATGTGAGAAAGTTGGGTGGATCTCAAAAGTATTCACAAACCTTGGAGTTTTCCACATTTTATTGTGTCACAACATGGAATCAAAATGGATTTAATTAGGAGTTTTTGCCACTGATGAACACAAAAAAAGTCCATAATGACAAAGTGAAAAATAAAATCTAGAAATTGTTCTAAATTAATTACAAATACAAAGCAGAAAATAATTGATTGTATAAGTATTCACCTCCTTGAGTCAATATTTGGTAGAGGCACCTTTGGCAGCAATTACAGCCATGAGTCTATTTGGATAAGGCTCTACCAGCTTTGCACATCTGAACACTACAATTTTTGCCCATTCTTCTTTGCAGAATTTCTCAAGCTCCGTCAAGTTGGATGGGAACCTTTGGTGAACAGCAATTTTCAACTTTTTCCACATATTGTCAATTGGATTGAGATCCGGGCTTTGACTGGGCCACTCCAGGACATTGACCTTTTTGTTTTTAAGCCACTCCAGTGTGGCTTTGTTTGTATGTTTGGGGTCATTGTCCTGCTGGAAGATGAATCTTCTCCCAAGTCAGAGGTCTCTTGCAAACTTCAGCAGGTTTTCCTCCAGGATTTCTATGTACTTTGCTGCTTCCATTTTGCTCTCTATCTTCACAAGCTTTCCAGGCCCTGACGCAGAGAAGCATCCCCATAGCATGATGCTGCCACCACCATGCTTCACGTTAGGGATGGTGTTCTAATGATGATGTGCGGTGTTAGGCTTGCGCCAAACATAGCGCTTAGCGTTGAGGCCAAAAAGCTCTATTTTGGTCTCATCAGACCATAGAATCTTCTTCCACTTGGTCTCAGAGTCTCCCACATGCCTTCTGGCAAACACTAGCTGAGATTTGATGTGAGTTTTTTTCAACAATGGCTTTCTTTTTGCCACTCTCCCATAAAGGCCAGTTTTGTGAAGCACCTGGGCTATTGTTGCCGTATGCACAGTGTCTCCCAGCTCAGCCATGGAAGACTGTAACTCCTTTAGAGTTGCCATAGGCCTCTTGGTGGTCTCCCTGACTAGTGCCCTTCTTGCCTGGATACTCAGTTTATGAGGACGGTCTGTTCTAGACAGATTCACAGTTGTGCCATATTCTCTCCATTTCTTAATAACGGACTTTACTGTGGTCCAGGGGATATTCAATGCCTTGGAAATGTTCTTATATCCTACCCCTGATTGGTGCTTTTGAAGAACCTTATTCAGGATTTGCTTTGAATGTTCCTTCATCTTCATGATGTAGTTTTTGTTAGGAAATGTACTGACCAACTGTGGGACCTCCCAGAGACAGGTGTATTTAACCTGAATCATATGAAACACCCTAATTGCACACAGATGGACTCCATTCAACTAATTATGTGACTTCTAAAGACAATTGGTTGCACCAGAGCTTATTTAGGTATGTCATAGCAAAGGGGGTGAATACTTATGCAATCAATTATTTTCTGTTTTGTATTTGTAATTAATTTAGTATAGTATATTAATTTGTAGATTTTATTTTTCACTTTGTGTTGATCAGTGGCAAAAACTCCTAGTTAAATCCATTTTGATTCCATGTTGTAATACTATAAAATGTGGAAAAGTCTAAGGGGGGTGAATACTTTTGGTGAATACTTTTGAGAGCCACTGTATAGCACTAGACCAATAATTACTATTTCCCCTCCTGCATTCCCGCTGTTTCTACTATAATTCCCGTCTGTATTACCTGCTGTAATTGTATGGGTCCCCCCTGTCCCCATCCCCCGCTCTGTATTCTCCACCGCTTCTTTGTTTACCTCTGTCTGTGTGAGTCAGCCTGCTTGTGCTTGTGATTGGTCCTGTCTGTGTGTGTTCCCATTGGTCCGAAGTGCACGGCTGAGGACCAATACGATGTGTCACTCTTTCCCTGATCTACATACGAGGGTGGAGCTAATGGTATAAGAAGGGGCTGGGCCTGGCATTACATTGTCTTAGTTGCTGTGGTTGTAAATGTCTTGTATCCTGAGTTGCTGTTCGGAGCTGTGGACTGGTGGGTGCTAAGAGAGCGTCCAATTAAAGGATTGGAACAAGGAACAAGCATCTCTCTGTTTCCTGCATCCTGTGAAACACTACAATATGTACTTCAGTACTGCGTGTGAAAATAAAAGTCAAGTTTAAAATACATGCACAAGTTAAATTTTTCTATCCTAGGTGAACGTTACCATGTGTGATTTGTTAGTACTGTTGACAAAAAACAAGGCCTTGATATCAACCCTTACTTTTCCTCTCCTTCAGCTAGTACAACTTACACTGAATGGAAAGCCTTTTTTTGTGATCAGAGGCGACTCGTGGCTGGAAAAACTGGTGGGGCATAGCACCGCCCCCCCCCCAAAAAAAAAAAAATTAAAAAAAGAAACTAAAGAAGTGAAACCTCACTCAAACCCGATGCACAATTTTGATAATTTGTTTTTATGCAAACATTAAGCTAGCTTTCTAACATTACCAGATTTCTCATCACAAACAGTTATACACCAGATTGTCACAATCAACAGAGCAGCAAACAACACTTTACAGTCAATGGAAGTATCGTTCCACGAACTACAGAAGTCAGGTTCGGTTTCTGTTGATGTCTCTGCAGTCGGTGGTTTAGCTTTTTTGTTGTAGAAAAAATGTACCTGTCTTTTTTCAAATCCTGACTAATTTAATTACTGTTTGACTGGCGCAGGACTGCTGGTGGTAGCTGCTAGCTTGTTGTCTTCAGACAGTTCATCAACAGTTTTTTGACGTTTAGACCAAAACAAATAGCAATTTTTTATATTATTTTTTCCTTTCCCCTACCGCTGGCCATACTTCATGTCTCTCACTCAGTGTTCCGTCACGTTGCGCGTCCGCAAACAGTAAAGTAAAGTGTAAGCTGTGTGCGTTGTCCAATCAGAAGAGTTCAAGGTTGAACCTCTTGTGAATGACAGTAAATAGCCCAATCACAAATAAAAATTTGAAACACGTACTTTGGCAGACAGCAACTATGTCATTGGTCAGTTGTGAGTAGCGATTCATGTTTACTAATTGGAAGCGGTACCGATTGAAGCATATTGAGGCCACCAAAAAAAATAATGTTTTTTTTTTTCCTGTAACGCAGTGGCTAAACCACGGCCTGGCAGAAATCTGCAGGGGCACATGACCAGCCGTGCCCCCCCTACGCATTGCCTCTATTTGTGATCCAGGATGATGTAGATCTGCAATATGAGCTGAGGGGTATTTCCAGGAAGGTCTCAAACAGTCTTAACATACTCAAGTCAGTTATTATGTTGAATACATCATTGTGGATATCTTGGCTGGACTGATTAATTGCCTTGAATCCCTTATGAAGAACGTCCTTGTACCTTGTAAAGGGAAAGAAAACAGCAAATGCAAGTTAGAATGAGCCATGACTCTCAACTGCACTTCAAACATTTCAATCAAGCAGCTTTAAAGTAAGCCCCTTATATTATTCTGAAAATAATCTCTGCCTTGGCTAAGCTGCTTAGCAACTGTAACCACAACACAACTGTTTCTCAAGTAACTAGTAACTTACAGTTATAAGACTGAGAAAATAATGTGGATGGAAAATCACTTTACTGTTACACTAATAATATAGATATTATAGTGATTAAATATATATATATATATATATATATATATATATATATATATATATATATATATATATATAGAGAGAGAGAGAGAGAGAGAGAGAGAGAGAGAGAGAGAGAGAGAGAGAGAGAGAGTGAGAGAGGTCCAGTCCCCAGGGGGGGTAATTCCCTCCCCCTGCTGAGAAAAGAAGAAACATGTGCAAATGCACATTTGTTTAATTGTTTTGTTAATTCTTTTATTAGTAATAATCCCCTGCACCTGGCTATCATTGTAAATTAGAGTCAGGTGCAGGGTATTTAAAGAAAGCAGCCAGTCTCTTCAGGGCTGCTGGTGTGCGCAAGTATAGAAAAGAAAGGTCGAGTAAAAACCTTTGGAAGTATGAAACTGTGTGTTTTTGTTTCTTTGTGTCAGGTAAATGCAAAATAGTTTAGGTTCCTTTTTGTGTTTTTAGATAGTGCTCAAAAATGAGGTAGATGTTTTGTTTATTTTTGTTTGGTGTGTGTGTGGAAGGGGTGTGGGTAATTCACTGACCAGGAGACAGACAGGTGTATTTGGGAAACACCACACAGGTGCCCAGTTTTATTTTTAGACCGGTTCTTATTTCTCTCCGGCAGAGGGCACTGTTGACCGTGGGCTGCCTATCAACGATGATAGACAGCACCACGGAAATACCACAGCTTGTACACGAACAGCAAATGCACTCGCAGGTGCTCAAAGAAATAATAATGAAAACAGAAGGCGAAAAGAACAAGGGAAAATAAAACAGTAATAAAACTACAAATAAAAGGTGCTGCACTCGGCAGCGTTATCCCGGTCGCCGCTACCCGCACGACCCGGATCACCGTCCTACTCTCTCGGCTATCTAGCCTGCTCTTTCACAATACGCCGGGGTCAGCACAGATCTCTCCCTGTTACATATCCTTCCCCTCAGAATGACACCACCGGTTCATTCGAAAATCTTACACCCCCATGCCTTCCCGAGAGAAAAAGTCTGCGTTTTGATGCAGCTTTCCTGCTCGGTGGACTACCCTGAAGGCATAGGGCTGCAAGGCCAAGTACCACCGTGTGATTCTGGCGTTGTTATCTTTCATCCGGTGAAGCCATGCTAAGGGGGCATGATCTGTAACCAGGGTGAAGTGTCGCCCCAGGAGGTAGTACCGGAGTGACTTGACTGCCCATTTTACCGCGAGACACTCCTTCTCGATGGTGCTATAATTTTTCTCGCGGGGAAGGAGCTTCCTGCTGATATACAGGACTGGGTGCTCGCTTCCCCGAACCTCCTGAGACAACACTGCCCCGAGACCTGTCTCTGACGCATCCGTCTGCAGGGTGAACCTCTTACCAAAATCCGGGCTGCATAGTACTGGCTTACTACACAGCCTCCGCTTCAAGGCGAGAAAGGCCCTCTGGCACGACTCCGTCCACTGAACCGTATTTGGGGCAGCCTTCCGGGTGAGGTCTGTCAAGGGAGCAGCGAGCGTAGCGAAACTCGGGATGAACTTTCTATAATAGCCCGCTAGTCCCAAGAAAGAGCGCACCTGGGTTTTGGTTGTAGGAACCGGCCAGTCAGCCAAGGCTTTCACCTTAGCAACTAGCGGTCTGATCTGGCCGCCCCCTACTCGATACCCCAAATACTCCGACTCACTCTTCCCAATGGCACACTTCTTTGGGTTAGCAGTGAGCCCCGCCTCCCGCAAGGATTGCAGCACCGCCGCTACCTTACACAGATGACTCGGCCAATCCTCACTGTGGATAACCACGTCATCTATGTAAGCAGCGGCGTACTGCTGATGGGGCCGCAAGATGCGATCCATCATCCGCTGGAAAGTGGCGGGGGCTCCGTGCAACCCAAAGGGCATGGTCCTGAATTGGTATAACCCGAAGGGAGTCGAAAACGCCGTCCTCTCTCTAGATTCCGGGGTCAGGGGTATCTGCCAGTACCCCTTCGTTAAATCCAGTGTCGTCATAAAATGAGCCGTGCCTAGACGCTCCAGCAACTCATCTACTCGGGGCATCGGATAAGCGTCAAATTTCGATTTCTCATTGATTCGTCTGAAATCAATGCAAAATCGAGTTGACCCGTCTGGCTTATCGACTAAAACGATTGGACTGTTCCAGTCACTTTGGGACTCTTCTATTACCCCCAGTCTCAGCATTTCGTCAATTTCCGCTTTTATTACCTGTCTTTTACGCTCAGGTATACGGTACGGCCTCTGGCGAACTAGCGCCCCCGGCTCAATATCAATGTGATGATGGGCTACTCGAGTCTGCCCCGGGACGGAAGAGAACACGTCAGGAAACTCCGCCACCAGACCGTGAGCCTGACATTTCTGCGTTGGTGTCAGATTCTCAGCAATCTGTACCGATCCTTTTCTTGCCAACACAGAAAGATCAGGTCCCAGGTCCGTGACGTCATCTGCATGCGCCACTAACAACGCCTCTGGTTGTAACCAAGGCTTTAAGAGATTGATATGATAAATGTGTTTCTCTGTCCGTCGCTCCGGCTGGCAGATCTCATAGTCCACCTTCCCAACCTGGCGTGTAACCTCAAAGGGTCCTTGCCACTTAGCCAAGAGTTTTGACTCAGAACTGGGTAATAACAGAAGTACCTTATCCCCCGGCTGAAATGTGCGCAACCGGGCTCCTCGGTTATACTGAGTCTCCTGTCTGTGCTGTGCCTGCTGCAAATTGTCATGCGCCCATTTTCCAACAGACTCAAGACGTTTGCGCAGGTCCAACACATACCGGACGGTATTGGTCGAATTGTCCTGCTGCTCCTCCCACATCTCTCTGACCAGGTCGAGCACGCCCCGGGGTCTCCGCCCATACAGCAGCTCGAATGGTGAAAACCCCGTGGAAGCCTGGGGAACCTCTCTGATCGCAAAGAGAAGGGGAGGAATCAGCTGGTCCCAGTAACGCACATCACTACGAATAAATCTGCGCAACATGTTCTTAAGGGTCTTATTAAAGCGTTCCACCAAACCGTCGGTCTGAGGATGAAACACCGAGGTCCTAATGGTCTTAATTCCCAAAAGCTTACATGTTCCGCGGATTAGCCGGGACATAAAATTGGTGCCTTGATCGGTTAGTATCTCTTTGGGAATCCCCACCCGGGAGAAAACCTTCACAAGCTCGTTGGCAACAGACTTAGCGGACATAGATCGGAGGGGAATTGCCTCTGGATAACGCGTAGCGTAATCCAGAATGACAAGTAGGTGGGTGTATCCTGCCGCACTCCTTTCTAGTGGCCAAACTATGTCCATCCCAATACGCTCAAACGGAGCTTCCACTAGGGGCAAAGGCACCAGAGGGGCTCGTGGAACGGCTTTAGGGCTGGCTTTCTGACATTCCCCACAACGCTCACAAAACCGCTTAACATCGCCATCCAGCCCCAGCCAGAAGAACCGTGACACAAGCCTTGCTTTAGTTTTATCCCTTCCCAAATGACCAGACAGGGGAATAGCGTGAGCCAGCTGCAACAAATCCTCCTTAAAGGGCTGAGGAATGAACAACTGATGACGCACTTCACCGGTCTGGGGTAATTTATCAACACGGTACAGTAGGTCTCGATCAATTTCAAAGTGGGGGTACGTGGTGGCGCGTCTGGGCTCGACCACCCGACTATTAACCACCGCCGCTTGGTCAAAGAGCCTGCCCAGCACGTCGTCACGCCCTTGCTCGAGTCGGAAGTCAAGGGAGCGAGCTAAGAAATCAGCTCCCATGGCTTCCAACTCGGGGTCAGGTCGGTCCCGAGCAGAGGCAGCCGAGCCAGACCCCTGCGCTGGCTCCGCGACCTCCCCCCCGGACTCTTCACCAACCGCCCCCACCTGAAACTTCTCCGACTCCCTCCATTGCCAGCCCTCATTCTTAGCGATCCGACGCTCCCGTTTAGTTTTACGGGGTTTAAATCTATGGCAAAACCATTCTGGATCGCGAAAGGGAAAAATCTCTCCAATTACTTCCTCTTTCTTAGCCAATAAGGAAGAGGGGGCTGTCAGGGCAGCCAACCAATCTTTAAACTGCTCACAGTCCCGTCCCAGAACTACTGGTACCGGCAATCGAGGACATAATCCTACCTGCACCTGCGTCACCTGCTGGCCAATAGTCATACACACATTTATCTTGGGATAGGAGCGGACATCCCCATGAATACATTTAATATGCACCCGTCCCAATATACGTTTATGCCCCGGTGAGACTAGGCTCTCCTGTACTAGAGACTGACCACACCCTGAGTCCAGGAGAGCCTGGGTTTTTGTACCATCCACTGTCACAGGAATAACAAAACCCGTGTGCTGAAGCGACTGAGGTAATTGAACGTGCTTACCTGGTCGGCTGAGGTCACACTCCATCACGGGGCAGTCCCGGGAGAGGTGGCCCACCTCCCTGCACGTCCAACACCTCGGTGGGCTGGTTTCTCTCCCCGAAGTTTTGGAAAGAGGGGAAAACACTGGAGCCATAAAAGGGGCTCGCCGATAAGGCGTCCGCGCGAGACCCCGGTCCGACACTGCAGCAGCCCGTGGGTATCCCCACCCTGCCCCAGTACCCGGGCCGGGAGCTCCCGCCGACACCCCCCGACCAAATCCTGGACTACCCCTTCCCCCCAGTCCCTTCGCCCTTTCCGGGGCCAGTTGAGGGGACGATCCAGCAGCCACACTCCTCCCGGGCAGTTTCGCAGGCGTTGGCTCCGCTGCCTGGTACTGCTCGGCAAGTTCGACCGCCCGGTCCAGCGTGTCTGGCGCCTGCCGCTGGACCCACAGCCGAGGTCCCGAGGCTAGACACTCCAGGAAGCGCTCCACCACGATCATCTCCACCACCCTGGCTTTGGTGTTTAGATCTGGATTCAACCAACCCATGGCGTAATCCTTCAGCCGGTGGGCGATGGTTCGTGGGTGCTCCCCTGCCGCAAATTGCTCCTCCCGGAATTTCTTCCGGTAGCCCTCCGGTGTGGCCCCCACACGATTTAGGATGGCTGCCTTCAGCAAGGGGTAATCCAGCATGTGCTCCGGGGACAGCGTCCTCGCAGCTGCTTGAGCCTCCCCGGTGAGTTGGGGCAACACATAGCTAGCCCACTGGGCTTGGGGCCATCCGGCCGAGATCACCATAGCCTCGAACACCTCCAAGTAGGCGTCCGGTCGATCCTCGGCCGTCATTTTGGTGGGTCTCTGGATGGAGTGGTCTGGAGCTGCGGGTCTAGCCGCCCCCTGTACTGCCGCGGTGAGCGTCTGGCGCAGGAGGTCCATCATTGCGGCAAACTGAGTCGCATCCATCGCTAGTCTGCTCCTTCTATAGTTGCACTGCTTGGGGCAGTGCCAGTGAATCCCACTTCTGACACCACGTGTGGAAGGGGTGTGGGTAATTCACTGACACAGGAGACAGACAGGTGTATTTGGGAAACACCACACAGGTGCCCAGTTTTATTTTAGACCGGTTCTTATTTCTCTCCGGCAGAGGGCACTGTTGACCGTGGGCTGCCTATCAACGATGATAGACAGCACCACGGAAATACCACAGCTGGTACACGAACAGCAAATGCACTCGCAGGTGCTCAAAGAAATAATAATGAAAACAGAAGGCGAAAAGAACAAGGGAAAATAAAACAGTAATAAAACTACAAATAAAAGGTGCTGCACTCGGCAGCGTTATCCCGGTCGCCGCTACCCGCACGACCCGGATCACCGTCCTACTCTCTCGGCTATCTAGCCTGCTCTTTCACAATACGCCGGGGTCTGCCCAAGGGTTCCCCGCTCTCTCTCTCTCTGTCTCGCTGTGGTTCTTTATTTTTCTCCCGGCTGATTCCCGGTCCCGAATCAAAGCTTCCGCACCCTTAGCGCGTCTAAGTGGGCAGACCTGAAGAAACAACAGAGCGTTATTTTATAGGACCAACAATCACCCAAGACCCACCTCCCAGCCATTCAGAGAGGGGGAAAGTCCACACACACCCTTTCCCACCTCCCCGTGTCATTGCCATGACTCACAGGCGTCTGTTGGGCGACTGCCGCCCTCTTCCTGCAGCCCGTGAACACGCCAGCAGAGTCAGCACAGATCTCTCCCTGTTACAGTGTGATTAAAAATAGTGTGTCAGCGCCGTAAAACTTCAGTGTCTAAGTCTGCAGGCCATGAAGGCGGGGGGGGGGGGGGGGGGGGGAGACAAGCTGCCAGCCACGAAGAAGTGGGGGGTGAAGGACCTCCCTCCATGGCCACCCCCATGGACACTGTGCCCTCCCTCTTCCAGGACTTTGGGACTGAGAGGGGTGGTGGCTGTTGGGGAGATGTGTGCATTGCACAAGGTGGGAGATAGGAGGCAGGGCGGTAGAGAGCCTTGCACATTATTAAAAAAGGGGCAGGACAAAGCCCTGCTATAAAATATTTTTATATGTGGAGGACTAGCAAGGTGCTGTCTGCCACGATATTGTATTGTTTTTATTTTGTATTTATTTTTAGAACTGGGTCTCCCCCTCCACCTCTGTGTTATTTTGTGTTGATTTATTATTTATTTGTATATATGACGGCGCAGCCATGTTTTTATAATTGTATTGTATTTATTTAAGACAGAAAGAGCCGTGTGTGTGTTTTGGCAGCTCGTCTTCTGCCAGTGTAATTAATAAACTTGTGCAGATTGTGGCCGATGGGTAATAGAATAATTACCAGCTAGTTAAACCCCTCGGCCATGGTATAGAAACCCTGTAGTTTTCCCTGCTCGAGGTGGGTGTTCGGAGGAGGAAAGGAAAGCGAGAGAAGAGAGAAAGTTAAATGTATAGGCTCAGTGAAGGCGATTGCCCAGCCTGACCTGTGTTTTTGTGTTCATGATTTGTTTTTGTTCATCTTTTGCTCTGTGAGCAGTGTTTTTGTTAAATTTTATGCCTTTAATAAAAGGCGCGCGCAGCGTCTTTTTCACTGCAGTACCTTGCCCTTGTTTCTTTCTCACATTCTGGCCTGATGTCACCACACACGTCATCCTGTCACACTGTTCAATTAAGTTCTCTATTGAAAACTGCAACAGAACAGTACAAGTTATTGTCAGTTGTGCTTGAACTAGCGATATGAAAATAGTGACAAATTACTGCAAACAGCAAATGAGAGAATTAATTGTTTGAGGATGTCCATGAGAATTACTCTTTTTATCATTTATCATATAATCATAGGCCTTTTGGTTACAGTACACTTAACTCACACACTCAAATAGAAGATTCTGACAATTTTTTGCTCGTTAAGTTTTAATAAGTCATTTTAAGAGAAATAAAGTGAGGAAAATACAGAAATTGTGGATTTAGTTCTAGGCTGTGAGTATCAGGTGTAGTAGCCACTAGAGGCTGCTAGAGGGTCCAAAAGAAACGGTGTTGAAATAATAGTAAGTTAGTTTGATAGTGACAATTAGGGTTAGAGTAGAGGTTAGGGTGAGGATCAGTTTTAGGGGTTGGGGCTAGGTTTAGGGGTTAGGGGTAGAGGTTAGGTTTAGGTGTTAGATGTAGGAGTTAAGTGTAAGTCACACATGATGTGGCATAGTCTGAAGTTGCAGCTGTATTTTGTTTTACTATTTTTTTGTAAATTTAGATTTTTTTTCGCATTTTTTTTCTTTAATAAAGGTCAAGGATGAAAAATTTGGTAGAATTTTGTGTCTTTGAGTGAGTGTTAAGTTCTTTTGCACCCTTTAGCAGCCTCGTGGCTACTACCTGGATACTGAAAGGTAATACGCAGTAATGTTTTCACCTATATTTCTTAAACCAATTAATCATTTCTGTATTTTCCTCACTTTATTGTTCTTAAAATGACCTATTAAAGCTTAACAAGCAAAAAAGAAATTGGTAGAATTTTCTATTTTTGAGTGTGTGAATTAAGTGTACCGTACCCAAATTTTGATCGCCCGGGAGGGCAGCTGCTCAATGCGGGGAAGAATGATTGTCATGTTAAAGGTAGTACGCTGGTACTCCTAGATCACTTCTATTTTCAGTGGTGCTGCTTCGGTAAATTACACGGCATAAAAAATTCAAAGACTCCCCTGCCTTTTCACTGTCGCACAAAAAGTGTGTCTACTACTACTTGTCACTTCACCTGTCGTATGCTAGATGGAGTGTTTTGATTTTCCTATGACATACTTGCGCGAAACAAAACAGTTCCCCCTGCAGGAATGCAAGAGAAGACTGGTGCCTCAGTGGTGGTACGGTAAGACTAAAGGGCTTTCTTAACATTTATTTTCGTATGTCAAAGTAGATAATGAAGATGTTTAACATATTGGAAAAGTCATCTAAATATTCAGTATACTCTATTAATATTTGCACTATTTTATTTTGTAAAATTACGCAAGCATCAACTGTGTTTGAGGAACTGCTGGAACAGAACAAGCCACAGAAGAGAACAAAATAATACATTCTTTTGTGAGGTTTTTGTTTTGTAATGCCTTTCTTTTTAGATATAAAGTTATTTTCAAAGCAGTTAGAGTTTTAGTAAGCTGACATTTTTCTGCAACACTTTATGTATATGGTACATGTATTATACTACAAAATGTTAATTTCAATTTAAATACAAAAATATCCTGAAAGTATACTTTTTTTCAGTTTTGTTTTATTTCTTTATTTATTCACCATCTCATCTGCACATAAACCCTCCGGGATTGATAATAAACTCAGTATATCAGAAAATTTACCAGCAGTTAAGGAATTAATATCCTGAGATGTAAGTGTATGTATGTTCCATGGATTTTGTAGTTACTGGTATGCGGACATCAAAAAGAATAGCAAGATGGTCAGAAATGGTGAGCTCTGTAGTTAATACATTTTTAACAACTAAACCACGAGAGATTGCCAGGTCTAGAGTATGACCATGATTGTGTGTGGGACCTTTTACATGCTGGATATAATCGAAGGAATCCAGTGGCCTCATACATTTCACAGAAGTGGAGTCAGATTCTGTATCAACATGTAGGTTAAAATCACCCAGTAGAGGAATCTTGTCATAGTTGACTGCAAGTCACTAAATTCAGCTAAAAATAACGGGTTTGACTTAGGTGATCAATATGAACAGGTAGTGTGACTGATGCAAATGGATTGCACTTCCTGTCATCTATCCACCCCTTCCTGTCTATTTGTTCAGGTAAGAATCAGGTGAAATTAGAGGGCTGCACCGCTGCGTGCATCAAGGACTGGGCTTTTTGTTTCTTTTTCATTGGTAATGATGCAACGGTAGAAGTTAAGTCATATATAATGTCTTTGTTATATAAGATACATTTCTTATATACTGTACATGCAGTACTGTGCATTGTTTGTTTTATGCACTGAACGTATACTTTTACTTGGATTGTGTAAATAGATTTCTGTGAAAAACTAAAAATTCTCACTTGCATACTGTTGCCTACTGTATCTGTGGAATATTATAAACAAATATTTCACGCCATAGCACATGATAAATGCCAGCTGTTTGCAGACACCAAGGCCACCTGTTATTTGTGAAAGGAAAACAAACCAGTAATCATTCGAAACTAGCTGCAAATCACTTTCACTTCCTTAAAACTAAACCACTACTTTTCTAGTAATAATATAGCAGATGTTATAAAATGAAATATGTCCCTTTCCTAGCTGTTTTATAATATACCTCTCTTGTAAGTTAGCACATTTTGCTGTTTATGCCCAGCCTATGCCTGAGTCATGCCTCAGCATGGTTAGCACTCAAGCGGCCTAGCACTACCAGATAATACTGGTTACCTTGTTTGGAATATTCAAGTGATTGAGCTAAAAATGAGTTGGAACAGAGGTTGAAAACGTTTGTGCTTTGCTTGAAGGGATCCTTTTCACACCTGGCCATATGGATGACCACATGGCTTTAGTGCTCAAAGAAGATAAAACAGTGTTTCCAGAGACTGTATTCTTGGGGAAGGGACAGCAGTGTTTGATCAACCTCTACGAGTAAGATCACCTCTACCTCTAAGCTGCTAAATGCCAGAACTGAAATTGATATATCCAGGTTTAGTGTTTCCCTTGACTGGCTACTGTAAAAGCTACTCCAGGAACTTAAGGCAGCATATGGCACTGATAAAGGTATTGAATCATACCTTGATGTACTGTTAGGTGTAAAGTTAGTTATTATAAATGCCAAACAATTAAGAATGACAACAGAAACGGGTTTCAAAAAACTGTTTAGTAGAAAGTTATAAACGTACAGCAATTAATAAATGACCAATATTAATCTTGCATTTCTAAAAGTGTACTTTTACAAAGATAATGAACCAGGAAAGAATACCTAATATAATGTGTGTAAGGCTAGCAATTATGGCACACTTGTATTCCAAACTGCTATAACAAAATATCAACATTGTAATAAATATATATTTTTAGATGTGAACATTTAGCATGACAACATAAATGAAATGTTTAAGTTTTAGGAATTTTGTAGTTCTGAAGTACTCAGTCAGCAATACAAAACTATATGTGTAATGCAGGTTCTAACTAGCAGGTAGTTTGAAGTACAAAAGATAAAATATGAACAATGAGTTGCGTGACTGTATAACAGCCTTAAATACAAACTCATAATATCAAGTCAGTAATGCATAGCCACAAGCATCTCGTCTCTGTTTTAGCTGCTGTAAAAACTCAAGTGATTTCACTATATGTTTGTGAATCCCACGAGTTTGAACATAAACACGTTATCTTAACTTCTTGCTTCTGTTTATTCAACCACAAGTCATGGACCAGTTGTACCAAGTGCTGGTAAAGAGCACAGATCGCTAACAGAAACTTACACGAACAGTAGATTCTGACTGTTCTCCGAGAGCACTCTGGAAACTTCACATCCACGGACCTTCTAAAAATTGTTTATAAGGTATTTTCATCTCACAATTCCAACATCTGCAGAAAGCAGTGAAAGGATGGGGACAGCTACCAAGACCCTTTTGTGCTATTAGGAAACTCCTGAATATCTACATAACGTAGGTAAACCTTGTGCATCATTTAAAGAAGCTGGAAAAAGAAGGGAGGTTATGTATGTTTTATTTTTCCTGAACATGATAGTATAACTGTTGGTATCTCAGTAGAACTATGACCATATAAGCATGAGCTTCGTAGTGGTCAATAAACCCTGAGCAGATGGGGTCATTTTTCTGCTTGAGATCCAACTGTAAATATTACATTGCAGGTTTTTTTTTTTTTTGTAATAAAGGAATAGCATATAAGTGAAGATGAGTGAAACCCTAGAATTGTGTTTTTTAAAGTTCTTTAATAATTTCTCTTTTTTTTAACTATATCTAGATATGGGTGAAATATGGCTGTTTATTTTTGCAAATGAATATGTCTTGCTTGTCCTTAAAGTAACAACCTCTGCATTGTGTTAAAGACTGATAATATTAAGTAACAAATACAGTGAAAGTTGTTTCTTGTTTGTTGTTTAACAGTATAGTTGTGTTATCCAAGGTGTAAATAGACCACTAGGAGTTCGAAAGCAAGAGAAGCATCACCTCAAGTAAAATGGAAAAGCAATCTATAATTTGTCTAATGGGCTCTTAGGTTTGTGTTTTTTTTCTCTTTACAATGTGCCTTATAATGTGAAGTTAGCATTTATGCATTGTTTTCCTTTGTATGGTATCTTTTTTATACAATCATGTATAAATTCTATTATATGAGCGAGTACAGACATGGTCATTTTTTGCCGCACATTTCAATACATACATTTAAGCAGTCTTTGCTTGAATATTCAAATATTTGACCCAGCACTCATTCAAACAAAGTCCTAATAGAGAACCTTCATAATTGCAACATTGCAAGACATTAACTTTGTACTTGTTTTTTTTTTTTTTTTATAATGCAGATTTAAAATGTTTGTTTTTGGAACACGATATCTTATTTAATAATTGATGTAAATAAAACACGATCTTATAATATAAATGTTTTTAATTGCATGTTAAAATCCATTTGATTAGTGAACCATTATTTTACAGCATGCATATTTGTTTGGAGTGTGGTGTGTAGGCAATAGATAATTCAGACATTTGTCACATTCAAAAACACCTTCATCAAAGCATTTGTTAGTACTGAAAGAAATACATTTAAATGTAATCTTTTGAAAAGTATATTATTGAGATACGGATTTGTTTTCCTTAAATTCAAGTTTGCTGCTTACTTTCAAAGCAAGAATCCGGAACTTACAGATTTATTAAGGTCTTTACTAAAAGGCTATTTACTTTCATTTTTGTTTATGTAAACTGAAACTATTAATCTTACAAGATAAGTTACATACAACTTAATTTTAATTAAGGACTGTTTGTATTTATTAACAATGTATTTATTGTTTATTTGTTTGCTTGTCTGAAATCTTTTAACTATAAATTAACTATGAGCAAGGCTCAAGAGTCTGTGTAAAGCATTTCATTAGTAAGCAGTGTTTTTTGAACAGGTATCTTTAATTAGTGTCAGCTCAGCCGTGTTTTATTTGTTGTTCCTTTATTGAGTGATAACACAACAGCTGTCCTCCAGAGAAAATAATTGGAGGGAGGTGTTTGATTATTGTATAATATGACATATATCTCGTTAAAATAAGACGACTTTGTCTCTAATGACTGTTATCTGTTAACACTTTACTATTCTACATCTGAGGATTAGGGGTGCAACAATTAATGAATGTATCGATTATTGATCATCTGTCCTTAAATTTCCCGAGCTTCCATTACATATTGGTGAATTGATGCATCAAATTAGAACCCAGTTTGAAGTTGCCGGGTTGCATTAAAAGCTTTGTGTGTGAGGGTGCGCTTCTTTTAGTGCTTGTACAGTAGATTAGCACGTAGATGCTAGGCCTCTACATTCGCGTTGGTCAAGTCAGATCAGAAGTAGGCCTATTGTATTCATGTTTTTTGATTAAAAATTTAAGGTAATACAGTTATAGTATTTTTTTTATTATAATGTTAAAGGGACATCCAATGCAGATGGACGCATATTCTTTTCATTTGTTAAAAACTCCAGTACTTTGAATTTCTTTTTTTTTACAATCGGAAGTGTTCTAATTTGAATATAAGTTGTGCTTTTTTCTTTAACTATTATGCAAAACAATATTTTCAATTGTTGGATCTTCTGTTAAAAAAAAAAAAAAACTAATGTTTGTTCTTTATTTTGAAAAATAAAACGTCAGTGCATCAATTATCATTGACAAATGTCTATACGATAATCGAATGGGGATCTATGTCAAACTTACCTATCTCTAACCTTATTTCTAGTATCCAATCAGCACAGTTGATTTACAGAATGCTGCTGTGCCTCTTCTTCTCACAAACAGTCTTGATAGCTTCCGAAAAACAAACAACACAACCCAGAAACAAATATGCAAGTGCTTATTTGATAGGGAACCACTGCTATTTTTTGCTGCCTGTAAACGGGGTGCAGTAAGGAACAACCCCCAAAAAAACACAGACGATGGATATTATTTTAGATTTCTCTCATATGGCTTACAAAATACATTTCTTTTTATTAGATACAAAAAATAATTTAAATATTTTTTATATAAATAATTTACCTGTCAAGGTTGCAGTATGTGGGTTACAGGTTATTTTGATTGCGATCAGTAGGTACATCTTGATCCCTGCATCATCTGTTTAGTTTGCAGCCACAGCCCAGCTCTTGCAGCTACTTTTAAAAGCTGTGGAATCTACTGTCTGTGCAGCCAGCTTGCTGGAGCTGTGTGTGACGATATTCAGTTAGCCCTGTCGAGTTGGCTGCACAGATCTGCAACAATCTATGAGACTAAAATGGCATCTTGTTACTAGCTAATTACATCTGTACACCATGAGCTTAACAATAGATGACAGCGAACTAATGACCCCTGGAATACAAAGACAAGCCTTTGTCGGCTAAACCTCACCAAGTGCCTGGCCTGAGGTGACACAGTCCCTGTCGTTTTTACCTTCGCCACCCCATGACCCCCCCCCCCCTACCTGTAGTCCCAGTCTCAAGATCGACAAGTTGGCACAGCCAGGAAGCAAACCTGTGCTCATCTGACTGTATGACCCTGCACACCACGCATCATGCCTTAGCCATCCATGGAACACACATTTTTTGACTGTGGCTATACGGTATGTGTGTTCTTAAATGGACACATTGAGAATACAGTAAAACCTGCACTACCGAACAGTATGTATTATTAAAGTGTGACCAGAATGATGGTTTGGACATATAGCCTGCATGGGTGAAAAGCTGCAAAAGCATGTTTTTTCATAGGATACAAAAGGAAAAAGCGTCTTTTTGGTGTTTGTTTCATTTTCTGCAAAATAATAAAAAAAAAAAAATACTGTAAGTAGGTGAAATCCTATATCTCGATGGGATGGAACATAAACAAAGTGTAGCAATTAGGAAAGACCACATTTATTATTATTATATTATGTTTTACAAAATTAAAAAAAAAAGTATAGGATATTGCCTTTCTTGTCAAATTCCAAATCGGTCTCATTAAAAAGCCATGAACAACAGTGCACCCCACAGTATATCACAACTAAATATCTTCCCAATCATTAGGCGTTCGCAGTGGAAGTCAGACATGCATATTATACTCTTATAACCAGTGCATTCCTCATGCCAACACTGTTCAGATTCAGAGCACCTAATTGAGTTGTCAAGCTGAGGATCCTCTAATGGGGTGAAACACACCAGAACTGCCACAATTATATTATCTCAATATATCTTTCAAAAATAGCTTTTTAATTGCCCAAGGCAGGAGTAAGTACTGGATAACATGTGCAAGGATTAAGTGTTTATAAATCATCTGTCCTTTTAAAATAGCATCCTTTCAGCACAATTAACAACATATCTGCCCATACATGTAACTGACAAGCAATTCCTGCAGTCAAATTAAAAGACATTTTCTTTAATTCTTTAAAAAATATATTTTAAGACCATTTCAATCCCTTTTAACTATTAAGAGACCAGTGGTTTCAAAATGCAATTCCAGAATTGATAATAATGCCTTTTACCCGTATTTATCTGGGATCGCTTGGTGTTTTTAGTTGAATGAATGATTGGGCTCTATTTGTAGTTCTGACTGCATCTGCAATTTAAGATGAACTGCAGACAGGAATCAATTAAACCAACAAAAAGGGCAGAACAATGAAAAAAAGTTTGCTATGTATATAGAGATAAAGGTTAACTTTTTTTTATCATAATCAGTAATGACTAAGTAGGTTTTCTTATACGTTTACAAAAAATATATATTTGGAATTTCTCCTGAGACCACTGGAAATGTTTTATACCGTTGATGATCATCTCTGCACTAGAATTATGGGGTTCTGGAACAGCACAAAAAAAAAAAAAAAAAAACTGCCTAAAGAGTTTCAGGTTCTGAAGATGAACTATTTAACAGCTTTTCTTGTTCATTTTTTAATTAATAAGGATAATATAATTACTATCAGAAGGAGTGCTCCTCCCTGAAAACAAATCAGCCCCCCAAAACCAAAATGATCTAAAATAAATCCACTATAGGTGTTCACTTGTTGTGGCCAGGGTAAAATACTTCTCTGAAATCATAACTATAAACCCAATGTTCTCTTTAAGACCATTGACCAAATCCTAGATCCAGCCACAGACAGATCTAACTCCCGCCCATCCTCCTTTCTTACATGTCATGTTTTCTCCTCTTTCTTTTGGAATAAAATCTACAACTATTCTACACTCGCCCACCACAAACCCAGTCTACTACTTGACCACCTTGACGCTTCTCCGGTTGCCCCTCCTGACCTCTTCTCCTTCTCTCTCCATTGCTGATGTTTCTGGCTTACTGTTGAAATCAACTACTGCCACATGCCCCCTAGACCCCTGGCCTACTAACCTTGTCCGTCTCTGTGCTTCTGATCTTGCTTCCTCCATTATGCACACTCTCAACCTGTCCCTGGACTCTGGCTCGGTTCCTGCTGCCCTTAAGCTGAGTTACGCAGGTACTCAAAAAACATTCCCTTGACCCGGCTGACTTATCTAATGTCCCATCTCCAATCTCCCCTTTCTCTCAAAAACTCTCGAAAGGGCTGCAGCCAGTCAGCTGATGAAACATCTCACGCACAACAATCTGCATAAATCTCTACAGTCTGGTTTCTGGCCGCATCACAGTACTGAAACTGCTCTGCTCCATATTGTGAATGATCTCCTGCTCAATGCTGATGCTGGTGCTCCCTCTGTGTTTCTCCTCCTTGACCTAACAGCTGCTTTTAACACCATAGATCATGGCATTCTTCTTGACCACCTTCAGAAGTATGTTGGGATCTCTGGAACCTGTCTCCTGGATGTCCTCTTACCTGTCTGGATGCATGCGGTCTGTTTTCTATGCTGGACGCAGTGGTGTTGCAAACCCAGTCATTTGCAGAGACCCCCAAGGATCTGTTCTTGGACCCCTTCTCTTCAATATCTACATTCTTCCCTTGGGTCACCTCATCCACCAACACAGCCTCATGTTTCACTCCTATGCTGATGACACCCAGCTCTACTTAAAACTCGACCTTGGTAGCCTCTCTGCCATAGTCCGTCTCTCGGCTTGCATTCAAGACATCGAGGCTTGGATGTCTGCCAATTTTCTTCAGCTGAACACTAGCAAATCTGAACTAGTAGGATCTAAAACTCAACTTAAGAATCTAAATATAGCTGCCCTGAACCTCGAAAACTGTCTGCTGCTGCCTTCCCCCACAGTATGAAGCCTTGGTGTACTTCTTGACAGCAGCCTCTCCTTTGATGCCCACATCTCCTCTATAGTCAAATCTTCCTTCTATCATCTTCAAAACAGCTCCAAAGTACGTCCCTACCTCTCCCTCCAAGATGCGAAGATACATTGTCATGCATTTGTCTCCTCTCAACTCGACTACTGCAACTCTCTATATGGTGGTCTCCTGGCACACATCAAAAATTGACTGCAGCTAGTCCAGTATGCCGCTACCAGGATCCTTACCAGATATGAAAAATGTGATCACATCACACACACACACCCCAACCCCTGCCTTTCCCAGCAGCAGCTACCTGTAAAGTTCAGGATTATTTTCAAAACTCTCCTACTCATCTACAATGCCCTTCATCACACAGGTCGCGAGTACCTCCTGAACCTGCTGACCCGCCATGCCCCTGCCCACAAACTGAGGTCCTCTGACTCTGGCCTGCTTGTTGTCCCCAAGCAAAAGTGCACCACACTTGGAGGACGCTTTAAATCAATTCTGTGGCTTGCTTTAAATCAATTCTGAAGACCCATCTGCTTTCTCTTGCTTTCCATGCTCTTTAAGCCTGATATCTGCTATTAGCTGCTGTATTGCTGCTACTATTTCATGTATTATGTTACGATCATGTATTATGCACTTTCCACTGTATTTAATGTATTATGCATTGTTTTTGTTTTACTGTATATAATGTATTATGCATTTCTCTGTATTTAAAGTTATATGGATTTTCTTCTTGTTACTGCATCTTGTAAAGTGATTTGTGATGGTGATCCACTATGAAAGGCCCTATATAAAATAAAGACTGATTGATTGATTGATTGATTTATTAGAATGCCATGAATGTAAGCTAAATTTGCTATGGCAAGTAACTCACTAACCTAATGGCTGCTAGTTGTGGTTACTATAACTGTATAATATGCAATACAACAGTTGTACTTTTTGTCATTTAATCTCTAACAAAGGAGGCTGCTGTTAGGGTTTACAGTACTCTGTCAAAATATAATCTGAAATATATATAGTTCAGGTTATAATACATATCTTTTATGTGTGTATGATAAAAAGAATGTGCATTTGATATTTAACTGTGTCCTTTAAACTCTGGCACACCATTAATGCAATGTTGCTGATGAGGTGTTATCAGCATAATTTGTTAAATAACTAATAAAGCTAATGGTAGAACATGATAACCGTATACTTTTTAATGCATGAACAAACATATAATTATTCAGGATAATAGGTTACATTTGCATATTTAACACTTACAAGCTACATTCCATTTTCTAATATAACATACTGTGTTGGTTGCATGTTTAGGTTAATAATGTCTTACAGGCATAAATTATAATGTTATTTCCCTTAATAGCATATCAAATAAATCGTATACGTTTCATAAAGACTGAAGTTAGTAATTAAAACGTTTGTTATAATGACAATAATAAAAAGCAGCACACCGTTTTAATTCGTATACTGTGGAAGGTAATTGCGTCTCATCAACTAATTTAATGTGTTGTCCTCTCCTTTCTCAAATGCACAAACCCACTGCATTGAAAGAACCAATTCCCAACCAAGGATAATAAATATTATCCTTGTTCCCAGCATAGGAGGCTTGTTGCTAGGGAGTGATGTCACTGTCCTGTGTCTTTTGTTACATTTTTGCTACTACAACTGAACAACTCGTTGGCTAAAAGAGAAACTGCTTCAGAAAGTAGCATACCTGTCAACACTGAGTTTTCAAAATAAGGGAACTTTTGTAAACTGAAATTGTAGTGACCTGAACTGAAGTGAATACCTACATAAGACAAATCATACAACTATCCCCCTTTATTGGTAGAATGATAGACTGTGATATGGTGCTCCTTCTAATTGCTTTTAAAAAGAAAAAAATATCAAACAGAAAAACTGTTTTTTCCTTTATTTGTGTCTTTTTGACTTTCCTGCAGAATATTTTGCCATTTGTGAGTCTGAGAACATGTGACTACTTCAGCAAAACTGAAATAGACAACATGTAAAGGTCTCTGCATATGTGACTTTCTTGATCTCTGTTTTTCTTTTGGAAATGAAAGATGTCATTTGAAGAGCTGGCTTTATGAGCATCATTGGCTTTTTGGTGTTTTTGTGATCTCTCGTGCTTACCACAAACATCTTTCTTGTTCCCATGTCCCACCGTTAAAATCAGTCCTGCATAGTTAGTTTACAGAAAGTATGCCTTTCTCCAAGAAGCTTTATCTATCTGTCTATCTATCTATCTATCGTATATTTAGGTACAAGGATTGCACAATCACTTCACGTGCAAATAAAGTGTGTATTAGGATGTAAACACGCCGAGTGCACAAATTAGTTTGCGTACTGGGATTCAAGTGAGTGATTAATTAGCAATTGAATCCCAGCACAGCTGTATATACAGATACACGGATCACTCACTCTGGGTTGGGTGTTTTCTGAGTGGAGAACGATAGAGAGCAAGAGAGTAAACTAAAAAGTAAAAACTAACAATTGCTATTCGTGCTGTAATAGCTCAGCATGATACGTGTTGTTTTGGGTTCATCCATCGTTTGTTTGGCTATCTATTTGTTTTGGCCACCACACCATTTTGTTTGTTCTGTGTTTCTGTTTTGTTGAAACCTTTTATTTTACAATAAATTTTTTACAAAAAGTTTAAATAAATAATACATAGAATAAAAAAGGTCTAAAACCTACTAAACAGCTAAAGAGGTATGTGATATAGCGACTGGCACAAATTATGGGAAAAGACATTGGAGAAGAATCCACAAAGTAATGTCTCAGATTTCAGGTGCCTCTTGTGCTATTTTATTCAGGAAGAAATAAACAAACTTTACAGTGGGCTTCTGGCCCTATAAAAAAAGAAAGCAACAACAAAAACCCTCTGGGAGAAATGATCTAGACTTTATGTTCTCCTCAGCCCCACCCTATACTAAGCTGTGGGGGAAGGCTAATTCCTTTTACCCCATCAAGTACTTAGAATTTTGTTGACCGTGTTCTACTTACTGTACAAACGTTTTCTGCAATTTGTCAAGGCCAGGCACAGACAACTGGCAGAGCTAACAATCATACTTGACTCATACCTGTAATTAGTGCTGCCAAACTTTCCACCTGCCCTTAACCAAGATGGTCCTGAAGCCAGAATTTCCACAGTGCCTTCATATACCCCAGGGTCCTAAAGCACCTATTTTGCTGCATGGCCAGTAAGCTCCCATCACAGGGTATAAATTTCTGAGAGTGCAAAAGCAACTCAGTTGTTCAGATGTTTGCTACAATAGCACACACATAGCAAGATGTAGCGAGCTAGTCATTCTGCTTGCTGCTGCAGATGATGTCAGGCACAGTTTTCTTGTAGGAATGAAATGCCACCACATCACACTGACCTTCAAATAAGCTGTTGTGGGAGTTGCTGTGTTGAAGAAATACCAAGAAAGATATGAATGCTGTACAAACTTTGCCAGACATGTTACATGTGTAAAACAGGTTTCTTAAATAGCTAAAGACACATTTTATTTAATATTTTAAAAAAAGCTTAGTTTTTATCAATACAGAATAATGTCAGAACATTTTATTAACAGTCAGAGATAACTGTCTTCAGATAAAATCGCATGAGAGACTGCTGTCACCAGTTACTTAGAACTGTGCATTAATTAGAAAACTGGATTCGTCAGTCACCGAATCCACAGTATTGAATTGCTTGTAATTTCTAATAATTGTTTATCCTTTGCAGGACACCCTAATGCCCACAATTCCTACATAGTCTGAAATAACTCGGCATAAAGAGCAGCGTAACAAGTTAATATTCATCCTGTATGTTGTATTTGACATTTTTAACATCTTAAGAGGATAATCCTGAACATATAAAACATCCATATATTTCCATAAACACTGTCAATTGTCTCAATACAGTAAAAGGTCTTATGTAAATGTGTCTTATCTTTAAGCCTGTCGTAAAAGGAAAGTGTTCCATAACTGCTGATAATGGCTGTTATTTACCTTTATATATGGGCATGTTTGTTTTTATTCAAAAACAAGATGACCTTGGAAATGTCACCAGCAGGAAATACAGAAATGAGCTGCTTCTTTAACTCACCTGCTAGAGTTCTAGCTTTAGGGCCACAAGGTCGATATCAGAGACCCCCGATCCAGGGTTGCAGTGGATGCCCTACATATGGAGGCAGGGTGGGTGTATATATGTTCCAGAAAGTTTTCTCTCTTAAGTAAAATATGTAATGCCTATTTGAAAGATACTTCACGCTGTAGTATTTCTGGTTCCATTATCCACCCTCTCCCATCTCCATTGTGCAAACATATTAAATAGGGACAGGTAGCAGATTTAAAAATCGTCTTCCCACCTGGTTTAACTTAAAAGATATGTTTTCTAGACAAATATATAATAACACATGGGCAACTGCTAGGCCAACCTCAGGCCACCTGCTGTTGGGGAGCATGGCAAAAGTAAGCCACACGGCCGGAGGGTCCAGCATCCATCCTGCCGGAGTGCTGCACACTATGGCTAGTGCTGCCCCTGCCGGAATTCCCCTGCAGAGGCCGGCACCACCCCTGCCGGAGGGCCCAGCACCACTGCCCCTGGAAGAGAGCCCAGCGTCACTGCCCCTGCCAGAGAGCCCAGCGCCACTGCCCCTGCCAGAGGGCCCAGCGTCACTGCCCCTGCCAGAGAGCCCAGCGCCACTTTCCCTGCCAGAGAACCCCGTGCCACTGCCCCTGCCAGAGGGCCCAGGGCCACTGCCCCTGCCAGAGGGTCCAGGGCCACTGCCCCTGCCAGAGAGCCCTGCGCCACTGCCCCTGCCTGTTTCTTTCTTCTTCTGTTATTTGGTTTTGTTTTGTTTGTAAATAACTTGCACAATAGCATTTTCATTGCTTTTTCCTGACTCTGAGTCTCTTTTTCTGATGCTAACGTGCTACATTCTGGTAGTTTAACAAACAGTCTTTATAAAAAATTTTTTAAAAAAGCACTTAAATTTCAAATATTTGTTCATGACAAAAGTATTGGCACCTTTACATTAAAATTCTGTAAAAATGTAATAGAACTAATTTAAGAATATATTCATTGATTGAAACCTATTACACATTAATTAAGCTGCTTTATAAAGTCAATAGTCAGAAAAAGAGGTACTTATTTCCAAAATCTGTTGACCGTTTTGGCAACATCACAGATGAGATGGTCAAGAGAAAGACCTGGATTCACGTTTGAGAAGAGCACTCTTAGCAAACTGCAACAAAGGGCTACAGAACAGTATCAAAGAAATATGGAATACTAAAATCCACAATGAGATCAATAATCAAGCAGTACCACAGGACAAATTCAGCTGAAACGCTTGAAAGAAGTGGACATCCAAAAAAAGAATGGGTACAGCAGGTAGGAGAATTGTCCAAGCAGCAAATACAAAAACCCCCAAAAATCTAAGATCACTAGCAAGGACTTAACAGTGCACAAAACAACTTTACAAAGGCACCTGAACACAAATGCACATAGACCTCACTGCAAATCACTTTTAAAGAAAATGCATAAAACAAGCCATCTACAATATGCCAAGAAATATGAACAGGAATCTGAAGCTTTCTTAGACACAATTCGGGGTCTGGAGACATTCATGTGATTGAATATTGACTGAATGCAGCCATGTATCAAAACATTGTACAAAGTACAATGATACCATCCGCTCGAGGGCTGACTGGCAGACAACACAACAACAATCCAAAGCATATGGCTATGTTAACTCTGGAATTCCTAAAAAATTTAAAAAAAAACTAGAGTTGCTAGCAACTATAAAGGCTTCCAAGAAAACATTGTTCAATCATCATAAATAATCGCTAATACAGCTAGCTACTTTTCCTATAATTATTTAATGGGCTACTTAAGTTGTATCGTGTACAGAGCATAATTAAACGTTAATTCCAATATGGCCACCAAACCGTGTGACCAATCTGCTTTCAATTTTAGTGGTTATTACTTTATTATGGGCCGCACAACTGTGCCAACATTCAACAGCATATGTGCAACATTGTTTTTGTTATGGGTCATAAAAGTCGTTTATCAATTATAAATATAGACGCCAAACCATGTGACCAAAACACGTCATTTTAAAATCAACAGTATTAGTTTGACCTTTAAGAGAGGTCAAAGGTCGTGGGTTATGACATTTTTTTCATAGAGCACGTACAACTTCCTATACGTGTTCCATTACAACTTTGACCATATTGGCACACCCTATGAGATAAAATTTAAATGTAAATTCCAATATGGCTGCCAAACTATGTTACTAATCTGCTTTAGATTTTAGCGGTTATTACTTTTTATGGGCCGCACAACTCTACCAACATTGAAGAGCATACGTGCAACTGTTCTTGTTATGGATCCTATAACAAAATTTAGAAAGGACCTTGTCCTGAGCAAACATGACAATTTTGGTGCCGATCAACACTGCGGTTTCTGACAAGAAGATCTTTGAATTACACTGTTTTGTTATGGATCATAAAAGTCGTTTTTTAATTATCAATATGGCCGCCAAACCATGTGATCAAAACAAACCATTTTGAAATCGACAGTACTTCACATTAACCGCTACTACCATACTCAGTTTCATGTCTCTAGTATATTGCAATATGGATTTATACCTTAATATAAGTAAATATAGCACTCGTGAAATTGTTATTTTGCCCGCTGCATCCATGTTTTTTTAACAAAAAAGTGGAGATTTTATAAAACTTAGAAAGGACCTTGTCCTGAGCAAACGTGACAATTTTGGTGCCGATCAACACTGCGATTTCAGACATCTATGAATATTTTGTACAACTCCAACACGGCGAGCAAACCAACCGTCCAATTGATTTTCTTTCAACGTTTTCTTTTTATAGGCCATTCACGCGTTATATGCTGACACTGTCAGATCTCCATCTTAAGTTGTTTTTGTCAACAAGAGTTTTTAAAATTGTCCAATATTTTCACGAGATGTAGCCTAGTGGCCAAACTGTGAACTTTTTCCACTCGCGGACGCTTCTGGTTGTCCACACATAGGCATCTACTTACGTATGCGTTTTCATGAGTCTGCGACAAACTTTTGGCGGAAAAATAATAATAATAATAACTAGAAATGCCAGACAGTTTTACAGCTCCCAAGCCCCAGTATCAGTACCCGTCTAAGCGTGTTTAGTTCTCAATGTGCCAAGTTTAAAACCAACAACTTCAACTGTTCCACAGAAGAAGATTTTGAAAGTTTTTTTTTTTTTTTTTTCAAAATTGCGTCAGGCAGCCATCTTGTTTAACGCAAGTTTCTTCAAGTCAGTTGTATTGCTACAGTGTCAAGGATGATGTTTGTGAAGTTTGGAGTTAGTCAAGTAAACCGTTTGTCAACGGAGGCAGTTTTAAATTTCAGACGTAAACATACACCTGGCGGCCATCTTGTTTTTTAAAACATAACCATTTTGACATAAGAACATAAGAACATAAGAAAGTTTACAAACGAGAGGAGGCCATTCGGCCCATCTTGCTCGTTTGGTTGTTAGTAGCTTATTGATCCCAAACGAGCAAGATGGGCCGAATGTATTTGACATATTTGTGTTCCATTGGTACTGGAACAATAACTACCATGTTTGGAGTTTGTTGGTGAAACGATGTCAAATAGCAGCAGTTTGCTGTTAAGGGCGCGTTTCGATAAGATTTGTGGCAGCCATTTTGACATTAAAATTTATCACAGCAACTTCTGCTTTGCCAGCTTGATGGATGCTGATGATATATGCCAAGCTTCAGATCAATTGCTTCACCCGTTCCTAAGAAGATTTCGAAAGGTTTTATCGAAAAATGCATCAGGGCACCAATTTCAAGGACGCAGCAGCAAAAAAATTTTCAGCATCTGACAGCCAATGTATCCAGCTTGTTACCTGCCAAGTCAGAACCTGATCAGTCACACAGATTTGAAGCAGCAACAGTTTAAAGTTTTGGGAAGAAAAATAAAACAAAACAAAAAAAACTTTAACAATAACAATAGGCTTCCCAGATAAAAGTTCTGGAATGGCCTGCCTTGGCAATAACCAGATCTTAATCCAATAGAAATGCTTTGAACTAACCTGAATGCAGCCAAGTATTGTGTATCCAGTCTAAATTGAAGGAAATATGCAAGGCAAAAGTCCAGATTTCACCAACACGATGTAAAATACTGGTTAAGAAGCAGCTGAAAGCCATAATAAAAGCAAAAGAGGACACCAGAGATACTATAGCAGGAACGAAATACGTTTGTTTGTTTGTTTTTGGTAAAGGTTATTTGTTGATATTATAGTGTATTTAGCTTTTTATTTTATTAAAAGTGGTTAAAGTTCACTAAATAATTGCCCTTAGGCTGCTACATTGAATTGTGGTATATTAAGAGTATGGTGTCAATACTTTTGTCGGCGATAGTATAGTCTACTACCACCAAAATTGTCTACTACCAACAAAATGTATTAAAATGCACTGGCACAACTACACTTCCGTCCTCAAACCAGAAATACCAGAAAAACAAAAGTGCATCATGTGGCAGTGTAAATAGGAGCGTAGTTGTGATCCCTTAACGAAATAAAACTAAATTAGTTATGTTATTTTTGTGCTATAGTATTCAGATACTTCACACGTATTTTAAACAATTTACAAAATGTTATTTAATTACATTGCCCAGTGATTCTAAATTGAAAGCCCAATTTTGAAAGAAAATATGCAGTTGTAACATTCAAATTTCTAATGTTTATTGTATTTATTATATGTCATTTTGTGAATGACTTACTTTCTGAGATTTTGAAAGAAATGTGGACTGGAAATGGTTAACACATTAGCGGTATCCACTATTTAACGCCACGCCGACAGGTGGCACCGCTTTGTTCAAGGCTAAAGAATGTTGCGTGGCTTTATAAAAGGGCCCTCTTTGAGCGCAGCTTTCCCTCATAAGCGTGTCGTTGTAGGAGGGAGTTGGTAGAGAGCAATTGCTTGGACGGCGAGATCACAGTACAAGTGTAGACGTGTTCTTCTGCTTGCAATCACAGGTTTCGCAGTAACGCACGCAGAAAGATCTGTCTTTGTAGTCAACATCTAAGAACATGGGAATCCGCAAGAAAACTAACAAAAATCCCCCGGTCTTTAGCCACGAGTTTATCATCCAGAACCATGCAGATATTGTTTCCTGTGTTGCGATGGTGTTTCTTCTTGGGCTGATGTTTGAGGTATGAAAATTAATTTGCTTAATTCGGTGCTTCTTCGTTTCGTTTTCGTCCTCCGTGGTAAATCGGAAGCGAGCGTTGAAGAACTGTAGCTACAATAGGAACCGGGCAGGGTGTCTGCTTCCTTTTTTGCAAATTAAACAAATCCAGTAACTAAAAAAAAAAAAATAATGTTGCAAATATACATAACTGTACTTACGTTGCTTTACAACTATTAACTTTCTGTAGCTTTGAAACAGTGTAAAATAATTGAGAACGTTCTTAGTTTTATTGTGTAAATATAACGGACAACGAAAGTTCTGTACCTGCTTGGCGAGATTCCCATAAACTGCTACAAATCTCCATGCATAGCGTAATACATTGAATATAAAGTATCTATATGTAATGTAACTGTTGTACTGCAGGTAAAGTACATATCAATGGTGATGTTTGAGAGGGTTACTGTTTGAAAGATGTTCATGTCTTGCACTATATAAGCTGGAAATCTTCATTTTCAGTGGGTGATGATACGTGGCATTCACTCGGTGACTGGGAGGTTGTCACCCAGTCTATTTAATAAACCTTAATTAATTGCAGGACACTGTCTGTAAACTATTCAACCGAGTATTTGTAGAGCTACATATTAATATTGCATCTGCAAGGTATGCAAGCTATCCGGGTATAGCGTCAAAGATTAAGTCATTCTGAGCTGCTGTGGTTAGTGGTGTATGTTGGGAGTTGCAGTCATCCCCTTAAGTTTTCTACGCCAAGGTTGATGTTTGTACTACAGCTCCCAGAGCAGCACCACGACCTTTCATGGCAATCGAGCAAATGGCGCGTGTACATATTGGGTGCGTTTCTCGGAGCATAAGCGTGAAAGAACCCACTTAGTTTCGCTCCCCTTAAACAGCTTAAACTGAGCAATGAGATCAGAGTGAGCGGAAAAAAGATGGCTCAGTTGCTTAACTCACCCACTGTAATCACTTGTATTTCGATACCGATTTAGACGACGTGTACTATTTGTTTTTAATGTGACACATTAAAGAATTAGTCTAATTGTACTTCTGTATTTGATGGAAAACGCTGCACCTGGAATAATCTATTTAGATTACACAGGGGGAGGAGAGGTGCAATATCAAATTGAAGTACCGTTCACAAACATGGAGCATTTTTGACACGTCAACTTTAATAAATATGGAGTTTGTAACTTTGATTTTAATTCCATACTATATGTATCCAGTACCAGTCAAAACTTAGAGTTCACTTGCCAGAAACTAGGTGTTTTTTTCATAATTGACAATGTTTTAAGTCGTATACTTTTCTGTAAATACTTGAAAATGAAAACATGTTACGATATACAAAACATAAGGAGTATCAAAGCAATGTTAAAGAAAATTGAAAATTGTCTCTAAATCTTGGATTCCTCAAAATAGCAACCCTTTTCCTTAATAACAGCCTCACAAACACAAGGCATTCTTTTAACAAGTTTCAGCAGGAAATCACAGGACATGTCTTCCCACCTCTTCTGCAGCAATTCCCAGAGATGTAGTGCACTTGTGGGTAGCTTTGCTTTGACTCTTCTGTCCAGTTCGTTCCATACAAGTTCTACGGGATTTAGGCTGGAGACTGGGCAGGCCAGGTCATTAGATTGAGTTGTCCTTCACTTTCCTTCTTCACCAGATAGTTCTTGCACAACTTTGAGATGTGTTTAGGGTCATTATCTTTCTGAAGAATGAAGGACTGCCCCACTAGCCGTAATCCTGATGGAATGGCATGCCTCTGAAGTATGCTATGATAGCCATGCTGGTTGAGCTTGCCATGGACTTGGTAAAGATCACCAACTCTGTCACCAGCAAAGCAACCCCAGACCATGACACTGCCTCCTCCATGCTTGACAATGGGAACCACTCATGCACTCGCCCTCTGTGCGTCTTACAAATACTCTGTGGTTGGACCCAAATATTTCAAATTGACTCATCGCTCCATAAGACTGACTTCCACTCCTCAAATGTCCAATGTCTGTGCTTTTTGGCCCAGGGAAGTCTCTTCCCCTTATTCTGCACTCTTAACAATGGTTTCTTTGCAGCAATTCTTCCAGTTAGGCCAGCTTCACGCAATCTCCTCTGAACAGTTGATGTTGAAATATCTGTACATCTAGTAGCATTTAGCTGAGCTTGTTTTTCAGGGGCAGTTAATCGCCGGTTTCGCAGACTTGTGACCCGCATGAACTTGTTCTCCGATTCTGACGTCACCCTTGGCCTGCCTGACCTTGTTCGGTCCTCATGAGTGCCAGTTTCTTAAAATTGTTTGGTCTTGGCCATGGCAGTTACACACACTTGCACAGTTCTTGCGATTTGTCTTAAAGATTGACCTTCATTTCTTAAAGTAATCACAGACTGTCTTTTCTTTGCTTAACTGATCGTATTTTGTCATTTTATGCTCCCTTACATTCAGGAATGACAAACTTGTGCCTATGCTACCTATATTTATAGTAATCATGGACCCTCACCTGTTAACAATAATAGGTGGCAAAAGGTTAATTAGGCAACATGCTAGTTAACGCAGAACATCTAACAGACACTTATACTTAGGCCAGTGTTCTAACACCGTGTTATACACATTTCAGACTTTAACTGACTTGGGCTTCAGACTAAAATCCCCTTGCTTTGGGTGACCATTTCATTGAAATTGACGAGATTTACATTTTCGTTTAAAAATTACATTTTTGATGCAATTCACTTATGATTATCAGCCTATAAGTACACGTATCATGTAATGAAATATTAAGTGTTTATAGACAATTTCATACAGTTAAAAGCACATTATATATATATATATATATATATATATATATATATATATATATATATATATGTGTGTGTGTGTCTGTGTGTGGCTCTTTGAGCTAAAAAAAAAAATATATACAATTTATTAAATAATGCACTGAATTGAAGATTCTCTGTTCAGGTTACAGCGAAGGTTGCTGTGATTTTCGTCACTGTCCAGTATAATGTCACTATCACAAGCAACGGTAAGTTTTTTGATTATTTGTTCTGAAATGCATTACTTACCATTTGGGCAATATTTACCTTGACTTGTCAAATGTGAAATATCAAATGGTTCTTCCTGTAAAGAGTAATAAAATGTCATCCTGAACTACAGTTGAGATTTGATATTGCGCTCACTTCGCCCAAGCTAGGTGTTAATCACTACAAGCTGTTACACAACTTTTGTGTGATATGCTGTATGACATGAATCAAGATTACTCCACTCAGATTGTATCAGGCCATGTCCATTCTGCAATAGTGAATTTAGTGAACAAACATTAGATCTACATTTTTATGCTAAACCACTTATTGTGAAAGGAATGTGCACATTGTGTAGAATTCTTAAATATGTTTATGTATAGATTTCACACCTTACAGTAAGTATGCAGCTGGCATGGAAATGGAATGATCTAACTTATTTTTTTTATATAGAGGGACCAGAAGAAACCAATTTTTTCCATCATGGGTTGAAAGACTTGGCCACAGTTTTCTTCTACATGCTTGTAGCAATTATCATGCATGCCATCATCCAGGAATATGTGCTAGATGTAAGTATGGAAAACTGCAGTTTTGACATTTGGTATTGATTTAAATGTTTGTCCACTTTAATAGTTTTGTGATAATAACATTGGCTGTAATGAATATTTAGTTAACTATTTTTTGTGTTTTTGATAGAAAATTAACAGGCGGATGCATTTTTCCAAAACAAAACACAGCAAGTTTAATGAGTCTGGACAACTCAGTGCCTTCTACTTGTGTTCTTGTGTCTGGGGAGCAAGCATACTTGTCTCAGTAAGTACTTTTATTTCTTACCAGTGGTTTAAAAAAAAAAAGATGCCAACTGCAGCCCAGCTGCAACACTTACTAAAATGACAAACCAACCAGTTTTTTAGGGATGTTTTATTTTGAAATTTATTCAAGTTTTAATTCTAAAACTGGGCACAGTAGTATATTTATCGCTAATTAATTTGTAAAGTTCGGTCAGTCTTGCTTGCAAGGGTGTTTTCATTCATAATGTAATTAATCACTACCAGCTTACTATACATTATGGCCTAGGCTACTACAGGTATCATTGAATACAAAGTCTTTTCCCAGTCTTTTCACTTTCATTTAATGTAGAAGGCTAGACTTCCTGAGTAGAAGGCAAGGGGGGGAAAATGGGGATCCTCCCTCAGCACAGATGCAGGTGGGAACCCCCCCCCCCCGAAAACTAATTTCCAGGTTTTGCATGGCGTCTAAAACTGCATATCCTGCACCTAAATAGGGACCCAAAATTCAAAAGTGTAACTTCGTTCATGTTTTGATTTTTGGCGTTGATTTAAAGAGCAAGTAAGTTATGTGTATGAAAAGTAATTGCAAAATTTATATTAGAATTAAAACCACAAACTTGTCTTGGCACACTGTAAATTTCAAAGTAAAGTCCATATATTTGAGCGAGCTCTGTTTTTTTGGTTTTGCAGTAATTGCACACAAAGTTGTGAAAGACCGAACCAGACACCAATGAAATGGAGAAATATTATTTTGGGCACAAAGTCACATTATATAGATACCATAATATCAAATAAGGCAGAAGAGAAAGATGTGAAGCAATTTCTAAATTAGACATTAGAAGCAGTATTGGTAGTACATTTTGAATACAGAAATTAAGCTAATTAAGCCACAAGCTGTAGTTTTTCTATTTTCATGTGTTCCATTTTCTCTTGCGTTTTATACAAGACAAATTAAGTGTCTAAAAATATTCATGGAACCAACCAGTCCTTATATTTTATTTTTAGTCTTCCAAGATTCGAGTACATACTTCCCCATGTCGGCGTTTCTTATTAACTACCAAGTCCGAGAATGCACAAGTGCATAAATACGTTTTTAAAAACGTGCTTGCAAGAACTGCGATTTCTACCACTTTAAATTTTACAGTTTTCAGAAGTTCATTTCTGTTGGATTTTCTTTAAAGTGTGATTTCTAGTGTTATTTCTTTTGTTTACTTGTTAACTGTTGCTCAATTAAAATAAAAACAAATAACAATGAATGTATTGCCATTTACTTAAATAACGGTGCTTGAAAGTAAAAGTCCAGTACATAGATGTCAAGTTATAGGTATATGAAATGGAAAAACATGGAAACTACTTCATATGGAAAAGAGTAATGTTGAAAATGAAAATCACTTTGGTGCACAAATTACACACAAGTGGTTTTGAATATTTTTTCATTTTATTACAGATTAGCATAAACCGATATACCACATTAGGAGATTAGCATGAGCTATTTTAGGAAAATTGGAGCAGCTTCCGTCTTTGGCAGGTGCTTGCAGTCTGCCACAAAACACTGCAATATGTGGTTTGCTAGCTTTAATTTGTGTTAAAGTACAGCTACTTACCGTAGAAGTCACAAATGTTTATGTAATTCCGTGGACAAGGGTAAAAGTTATTAACATAGATTATATACATTAAAGTCTTTCAATGTCAGTAGTTGTAGCTCAATTTTGCCAGAACATGTCGCAGATTGAGGCACCTGGCTCGATGAACCAGCTATACAGCTGTTGAGATCGTAGGAGTAAAAAGTTTCAAAGTGAAATTATGCAGCAAAAGATCTGATTGGTACATCTTGTAGCTCATATAAGTGATATATAAAACAAAACACACAAATGATGTCAGATGCATTAATTGTGCAATGTGTATAGTTTCCTGAATATGTATGTGCTAGGTTTCAGTTCTAAGTCAATGCATGACATTTTACATTGCTATAACATACTCTGTATTTCATACACTTTGACCAAAAAGCTGTTTTTTTCATAGAAAACGTAGGTTTTAAGTTATACAAATTCATAACTGCTGTGTGGTTACTGACAGGTACAGTATGGTTGTGCAGTTCATCTTTCATCACCAACATAGCTTGTAATCTCATAACTGATCGGTCCATTCACGGTGCCTGTGGAAATGTAAGCATGGAAATGAAATGCCCTCAGAGAAGGATTTTTATTTACTATAGCAGTCATACAAATTGTTGTAATTGCAAAATAAGCAGGCCAGAAATTAAATTTAGCATAACTGTAAGGGAACCCATGATGTAAATGTTATCAAGAGCAATGAGAATTGATTTTTAAAGCCTTGGTTGGCACTTTTCACAAATGTTCCTGGCATCAGTCTGTGTATGTTAATTACTTGGTATATGCTAAATACTTTATAGTATTTGTAGTAATTGTATTCCCTTTATCTACAGGAACATTTTCTGTCAAATCCTGCAAGTTTATGGGAAGACTATCCTCACACCTTGATGCTGTAAGTCAGTCATTCATAACAATTTGTACCGCAGTATTAAATGGGTAACAAATGCTGAACATTGATTCACAAACCCTTAAACCTGGAACTGAATTTCTCCCTTGTCCCCTGAGTTGCCCCCCATTGTAGGCTTAAAGCACGATATGGGCTTAATGTGAGGGAAGTTTACATTGCTACTGCTAGGGCTATCCCTTCCATGTGGATAAATAGTGGTCTCCAATGCAACTTTGCATCTTTTTCAGGTGAAGTTTTATAATAAGCTAACTTTCTGTTAAGAAGTTATGTATTAATTGAACCGCTGAACTCTTTGCAACAAGTGTCGGCAACATGCACCCTACTACAGCTGTAAATTCTGAATTTAAGCTAGAAGTTTTACACATGTTTCTTTGGACAATAAGCTGCTCTGCCAATAGTTTTTAGCACTTTATTACTGCACTATTTTATATGAACCTTCCTTTGTCTTCAGATTCCAGATGAAGTTGTTCTACATCTGTCAGATGGGATATTGGTTACATGCTTTACCAGAGCTCTATTTCCAGAAAACCAAAAAAGTGAGTATACATAATTTTCTAACCATGCACTGGCCAAGGTATTCATAAACTGGCTCGCATACCTAAGCTGTTAACCCAGCTTAACAGGCACTGTCACTTACACAGGTTAGTCATGGTTTAAGAATGTTCTGAGATTTTCAGCCTCCTCTGTGCTTAGACTGAGTGCATGATATTGAAGTACTGTACACTGTAAGCAAACTCCTCATCCCTACTTGTTGCATTGAATTGGAGAGGGCTTGTGAGAATTTGTTCACTAAAGCCTCACACCCACATTACACTAGAGACTTGTGTTGATGCAATATTACTTTAAATTGAGAAACTGCTGAACTTTGCATTTCAGCTGTGCTCACACAGTTCTGTATACTTTGATTCTGCACCGTATGGTTTACAGTGTTAAGTGCAGTGTGAACAATAAAGTTCACTTGGCAAACCGAACTGAGTCCACCTGAAGAAGTGGTTTGTTTGGCAATTTGTATTCTACCTTCTATTAGCATTTCTTCTGTGGTATCTTAACTTTTTACCTACCTATCTTATCAGGAAGATATTCTCCGCCAGCTTGTTTACATTAGCCTCTACCTTGTCCATATTGGAGGAGCTTATCTTTTAAAGTAAGTATACCAAACAAAGGGGGGTGGGGGAGCATTCTACTTCCAAGAGGGGGATTGCAGCATTCCTGTATGTAACATGACTTTGTTTTACAGCCTGACCCGCCTGGGATTGGTTTTATTGGTGCTGCATTACTTTGTAGAGCTCATTTTCCATGTTTCTCGTCTCGTCTACTTCAGCAATGAGAACAATCAGGCAGGGTAAGTTTTATGTTAATTTGATACAATGTTGTATTAAAAAAAATACATGAATTGCAAGTGCAGACTGTCCAGCTATTGCATGTTTTGCTGACTGCAAAATAAAAATGCTTCTGAAAGATGAAACTGCCAAGTCTATTTCTTAGTCTATTTCTATAATGGTACTACGCCATTATAATGTGACCTGTTATAGTGCGTGGCTGCCATTGCCCCCATAATGCAGTTTCACTTGTGAATGTTCCAGATCTACAGTAAAAGCATGGCAGATGGCAAAAAAAGAATCTTAGTGAAACGCAGTGCAGTGGATAGAATAAGTATCTGTAAAGTAACTAAATATAAAATAGATAAATGTTGCAAAATCCCATTGTGTGGATGGCTAAAAAGACAAAGAAAAACAGAGGTTTTCTTGATGATTGACTCTCAAGAGGGCTGCTGTAGGAAAAAAGTGCTGCACTACAGAGTGAGACAAGCTGCTGGGTGAATGTGCTGCTGTGAGTGCCAAACTTTTGTTTTTTGGTGTGGACTAGGCTAACGGACCAGGAATCATCCCATTAAATAATGGATTCCAGTATCTGCAAGTTTGTCTCCTTCCTTCATTTTCCACCGTACACTACAATATTTATTTGGCTTGTTGGCATTATAAATCATTTCGGGAATGAAAATGCTAATTCATTAAGGCGAAACACCAGTCTCCTAGTTCTGGACCCCAACAATTGCATTATATCTGGGTATATCCCATCATATTTTGGACAAGCGTAGTTCAATTTCTGTTTTATTTATTTAAACTACCTAGTAAGGATTTTGGCATTTATTAGTATCATACTTTACATTTAATGTTTTAAAGTCTCCAGACAAATGTGTTCTGAGAAACACTTCAAGGAAAGTCTGTTTTGATCCATTCTAGGTTAAGAGCTTGCAGTATAATCTAAAGGTTCAGACTTGCTTTAGGTAGTGTTGTTTTACCATTCCTGTACTACTGACCCTGCTGGTGCTGTATTTTTCATAAGTGTAACATGAAATGGTTCTGTGCACATTACATTTTTTTTCCGATTCTGATAACCATTATCTGTTCATGCAGTTTCACTGTTTGGGCAATCCTGTTTGTCCTTGGCCGGCTGCTCACACTGTCTCTGTCTGTCCTTGCCATTGGTTTTGGCCTTGCTGGATCTGAACAACAGGGCCTGGATCTCTCTCTTGGAAATTTCAACGTGCTGATTGTGAGGTATGTTTTCTTAGCATTGTAGAATTCATACTTTCTATGGCATTCTAGAAGCTGGGGCAGTGCACCTAAACTCCCTTTGCTCAGTAGCTACTGTGACTAATACTGAAACTAGTTGTCTTCCAGATGTTCCATTTTTATATGCTTATATTTTAAATAACTACCCCTGCATCAATTTGCTGTTTCCTGGATACTGGTTGTCAGATGTTGAATGCGGCTGGTCCAGTTGTATTACACTTTTTCTAAAGGTGGAAGTGCTGCATATGACACCAATGGTCCCTGTTTCTGATGAGTTTTTTTTTTTTTAATATGAAAAGGATTACTGTGCTGGTGGCTATCTGTGTCACACAGGCCTTCATGATGTGGAAATTCATCAACTTCCAGCTGCGCCGGTGGAGAGAGCATGCTCAGACACAGTCCATGAAAAAGAAACCGGTCCCAACTAAAAGCAAGTCGTCCAAAAAAGAAAATAAAGGTTGGTCATAAAGCAAACATCCCAATCTGTTTACTAATGAGATGACAAGTGTCAGCGAAGAGGGGTTATGTTAAAACAAATGGAAACAATCGTTACAAGATCCTGTGGGAAGGCACATGCTCGGATCAAGTATAATTAAGTGGTGGTTAACCATGGAATGTGATGTTCTGCTTTATTGTAGTCCTCATTTTGGAAGTTTCAAAGTGCTGCTGCATATTTTTTTTATATTAAAAATCCCATAGATAAATAAAATAAGAATTGAAATAAATAAAAATCAACTTGAATGTTCACCAGGAAAAAATAAAGGTCATCTTAACCTTGCAGTGTATCCATTCCATGCTCCCTCCTGCAAGAGCTCTGTTTTGGAGTGGGTGGTGAATTTTGCAAACACAATCTGCATTGTTGCAGGAGGGAGTGTGATCTGGATATACTATGATCCTTAGTGGTGTGTGGGTGTTTTTTTTATTTATTTCTTGAACGCTTCCTAGTAGTGTTGGGAAATGTATTTCAGTTAAATTTCGACCATGAGATGTGTGTTTTTTTTTTTTTTTTTTTTTTTTAAGTCAGCAATGTTTACAAATTAATCTTGGGATACTTGCAGCACTAGTGTTTTTTATAAAAAAGTACCACCAGCTTTTAACCCTTAAGTCCATTTATTCAGCACTTGTCAGGCGCATCTGGTCCAACTTATTTTCACACGTGCGGTTTATTTTACACGCTCTGTTTTTAAAATATTTTTTTCAGAGTAAAATTGGTTTAAAAGGCATTGAATCACAAAAGGACACAGTACTGTATCTCCAGCCAAGCCCCACCCCTTGTTTGCTGAATTTCACATACCTCTAGAGACGTGCATACTGATAAATCCTCAATAAGTCTTATCGGCGCACTCCTCAATGCGATCAAAGTCATTATTTTAATACTATAACATCTCAAAGCTCTGCAAATGTCTGATATTCTTTGAGCGCTGGATGCAGAAGCAGCTACCTCTATGTCCTTGTTATGTCGGTAGTGGATGGGGCTATGAGATATGACCTTGTATTTATTTTTTTAAATTCTCTGCTTTTTCAGGAGAAAAAAACTGAGACCTGTGCTTTTACCTCTTTTTGATGTCGGAAAGGGAAAGTTTGTAATGGCGGACCTGGTCCAACATAGGACCGCAAAGGGTTAAATATAGCTGTTTATTTTGCATAGCACTTTAGTAGTACCCTAATGGGACCACCCTAATAAACCACCTCCTTTGCAGTAGCCTCAAAGGCAGTTGTCTGCAGCAAAAATTATCCCATAGCTCCGTTACAATATAAAGCCTGTAGCAGAACCTTGAATGAAACTTGTCGAGTTCCCTTTTTTTTTTTTTTTTTTTTTTTTCCCCCTGCCCCTTCCTGCTGTGGTTATTTTGTTTAATCACAACAATGTTGTTCACGAGGTCTTTAGCGCACCCATAGAATCCAAATGTGTTTTGCATATGAATAAAGACTTTTGAATAATGCATGCAGCGCCCTCCCTGAACTCTGGGGAATGGCATGTGTGGCCATTGGAGTGGGAAAGAGTCTTCTCTAAACTGAGGGGATTGAGAGTCACAGCAGGAACTAGAACATGGAATCTTGTGCACACCCCCATCCGTTTATTTGTGTGTGCTCTTTCTCTTGCTGTCCTGTGTGTGGGCTTAATTGGTAAAAACTAAATATGCATTTAATGTTTTTATTAACTTTTTACAGCAAATGGAGCAGTGACTTCCAATGCAGCAGACTCCCCACGAGCAAGAAAAGAGAAATCATCATAACTTGATGCAACAGATTCCATCCCTACTATTTTCCATTCCAACTGTATCCATTCTATAGAGGAAAAACAAAGTCATCTGTAGACAACCAGTTCTGAATTTTACAATCCTCAAAACGCATGTTAAACTATAAAAGCAGAGAACAAAAATTAGGTTTGAAAGTGACTAGTCCAAAAAAATAAATAAATGCTGTTTGAAACATCAAAGCTTTTGGGCCATGCAAAAGTTGTTACTTGGATATTTAAAGTTTTCTTACATGCCTAATCCATAAGTGGTTGCTGGGGAACATGGCTGTTGCTTATGTAGAAATACTAAACCAAAATTATTTCACTTTTTTTTTCCCATATGTAAGTATCAATGTATTCATAAATATCTATGAAAAAGAACCTGGTTTCTCTGCAGCTAAAATGTGTTTTGGCCTTTTACTAAACATTTCCATGGAGATTTGTTTAATGAATTTGTTTTAATGCTTCACCTTGTGTTCATTGTATCATGAAGACCTTGTTAAACGTCTTGCTGGGGAGTAGCAAATTAACAATATTCTGTTACTTCACTAGTAGTCAGGTTGACAGTTGGGTATGCTTTCTTAGGAAATAAACATACATGTTGGACCTATCTTGGATTATTAGTCCACCGTAATTTTGTTAAACAGGTTATACACTTTTCTAATTCTATAATGTTGAGGAAGGGGTCATATCCAATATCATTGAAATCATTTTTTGACATTTCAATGCCCAGTAATTCAGCTCAGTTCTTTTAAGATGAGAAATGTAGTGAATCTATTTTACAATTTTCAATGATCAATCCTGGAACATATGTTTTATCCTTGCTTTAACATTATTGTATCAAACTATCGCTTGAACAAGATATATTTTTGAATAAAAGATATTTTATATTTATACGATTTTTGGAGACCACTGTCTTTTTAAAGCTATATGCTTGATAGTGTTGGGGGGGGGAAAGATAATCTAAACCGTTAAATGATGCTCATGGTGGTTTCGCCATGTTTCATTGTTTTCTGCTGTCAAATTCTTGTTATGCTTGTGAACTGCAGTGCATTGGCCTAATTAACATATTGTAAAACCTGTAACCTTAAAACTTTCCAAGTTGTATTTTGTATCCTATTCTGTATGTCGTCTTTTTTAAAGATGTTAAGGAAGAGCTTCAGTAATGGTATTCTGTGAGTGCATTGGGTATTGAGGAAACACATGAGCAACAGAAATGTCTGGATATAGTTGTGTTCTGTTCTGAAATGGGTGGAAGGATGCAATACATGTTAAAATAGACAAAACAATAAAAAAAGCAAACTAAAGCATCAAACTAATGAGCTGTTCATTAAACTCTACTTGTGCATGTGCCTTTTTGTTTTTATGCTTTTGGTTTGTGCCTCACCTGTTACAATGCTTGAACGTGAATATAAGACAATAAAATACAATTTAAAAGTAAGAACAGTGTTAAATCTGGACTTGTGTAATTATCCTCTTGCAAAGCAATTTCCTGATCTAGAGAACAAGTTGTGCAACTGAGCTTAAACTTGCTAAAGGCTGTTTAATTCGCACAAGCTATTGAGTGCATTGTCAATCTGGAAAGATGGAGAATCTCTGACTGTCAAGGTGTAACACTATTTGGATCCACGTGCTTTTTCAATTGTGATGAAACTTGCAAATTACATGCCTTATTTGCAAAGCTTATTCATGGTAGAATATGGAGGTAATATGGAGGCTGTGTGTTAAACTAACATTTCTAGTTAAATCAAGAAAAACACTTACTTGGTTATGAAACTTGCTATGGACCTTTAACACAAGTTATGGAGTGTATTTAAATCTGTTAGCTCATTTTCTTTTCCTTGCATAAAACTGGTTTGCACTAAAACCTGATCCTGCAGCTCCCATTGTTAAATGACAAGTTGAATGCCCAGCTGTGCAGGTTTGCAGTTTAAGTTCTGTAGACCATAAAGCTAGAAAGGTAAATGTAACTAAACAATTTTGTTTTTACTTTAAAAATGATCTGGAGGTTTTTCTTTTTTTTTTCTCTCCCAGTAACTCAATTGGCATTAGTAACGTGATGCATTAATCCCTATTAATATAACGATTATACTGTATTTACAGTATAATCGTAAATCTCGAAAACTACTCACTTCTAAATCTTTTGTAGTAATTTTTGTATTACTTTAGTATAAATACATGTTAATTTGGATTCATATGTTGTTTTTTTCTGACTTTATGTGAACGAAAAGACACACATTTGCCCGTTTTCCCATTGTCCTGGTCACAAAAGCAAAGTTTGTGGAGAATAGCCATTTTCTATACTTTTTTGAGGCATAAGCAATTAGGAAATAACACTTACTACCCTGGAACAAAAATAGTGTTACATAGTGTTATAAATATGTTAGTACGAGTGCATGTTTGGACATATGAAATACTTGTTTTACCCATTTGGTGGTGCTGTAGTGTAAATTAACATTTCTGTTACGCAATATACTCTCGAACTATTTCTGTTAGTTTTAATTATTTCTGGTATTTTTAATGGAGAAAATAATTGTTTGCAATTATGCTAAAGATATGTAAGTCACACAACTGAAACGCACTTTTTAATGGGCTAGCCATCAACCAAGGGACATAACTGTTCGACGTGTATTTACATACATAAGAACTCTTGTGGTCGTTTTAATCGTAGTACTATATGTACATTATTGCAATTAAATAAATGGAACTCCTGTTTGATATGCGACATCCTGTATGTAGTGTACATTTAAAAATCCGACTGTTAAACATGTAAAATCATCAGTCTACACCAGACTAGGAGTTCATATCTTCACATACGTGAAACCAAACACGCGTAACTAACTTGTGTGAGATATTTTGTATTAAGAGTATGTTCATAAATTGCACCCGCCAATGCGTCATATGATTTTACAATTCTGCTTGAGGAAGTAATTGTTGTAGCCCAGCCTGAAATTAGACACTTCTACAGTTACAGACGAGGTACAGTACAAACTCAGAGTTACAAACACCTTGGGAATGGAGGTTGTTCGTTATGTCTGTAACTCCGAGAATGAGTTTTCAATGGTTTTAATAAATGTGTACACCTGCTCTCTACAACCTCAATGTGAAGAATAATACAAGGATACTGCACAGTAATACAATACTCATGTCTTTAAATTAGTATTATAAATGGAAAGAAGTTACCATTGAAATCATAACTAGCAAGAACACTGGTTTAAACGTCCAGGAAAACCTGGGTTAACATTGTGCTTGTTTTAAACAAAATGCGTTCGTGCAGCTTGCTCAGTAATTCAGCCTCCTTCGCCTTGAAAAAAAAAAACTGCTTTGTTTAAAAGTAAAACGTGCCCAGTAATATTGCCTATACTTGATTTGAAATCTGCCTCACCTTTCTGAATACATTTGATATGCCAGTAATTTTGACTTCTCCATGACCAGCACGTTATGTAAACGCGCCTAACCTGTTGCATTGCACACATGATTGAGTGATTGCATACTTCCGGTTGAAAGTGGCAGTTCGGTAGACCGGTCAGTTCGTAAGTTTGGTGTTCGTAACTCTGGGGTTCTAATGTATTGCATGTCCTGCAGCGTTTCTTATTACATCACTCTCTAACCTGTAAACGTGTACTATTATATATATATATGTATATATATATATATATATATATATATATATATATATATATATATATATATAGAGAGAGAGAGAGAGAGAGAGAGAGAGAGAGAGAGAGAGAGAGAGAGAGAGAGTGAAAAAAGTAAATATAGTATACATTTAACAGTAAGTTCATGTTACCCACACGCCTAATTCAGTTGACTGCCCAGTATACTGTGGGTTAAAAGTGAACCAGTTTAACTAGTATTACAACTAAAATTTGACACTAACAGCAGTGACATAAGTTTATGGAATTTGTTAGTGTATTATTTGTTTTCCCTTTCATCTTTGAGCTGTTAGTCAATATGTCATCACATGCAACACAGATACTCTATAATTAAGGTGACTAGCCTTATAATACCAGAATCCATAGTCATTACCACTGCCCTTAATACCATAGTCAAGGGCGAAAGGAGTGCCTGATAATGATATGAAGAGGAAGAACTGCCCTGTCTTGAGCTGAAAAGTATGTAGCCCACTGAGTGAGCCATAATGCAAACCATTACTTACTTCCTTTATTTATTTATTGGTCCAAATGGTAACACCCGTCTAGGTGGACTATGCAGTTTTCTATTGACGTTAAGAACTATGTTTGCTGAATTGCTACACTCAGTGCTGTTTTTCGGATTTTTGAAATTAACAATTTAGTGACCTTGCCACTCATTATGTTTCACACTTACTTTGTGTTGCTATTTGAGTTTCCCCTTTCCTGTCTGCTATTTCTGCCCTTATGGACTTCAATTCCAGCTTGTCATATACATGTAGTGTTTGGAGGTAAAAGTAATGCCTTTTGGGACACAGTACCAATGGGTAATCTGTTACACTGTGTTTAGAATCAGTTGTTTAAAAAAAAAATCTGTTAATTGCTGTTTTGTCAAGCTGCCAGTCAAGGTTAAGATTATGCCTTGCTGTGTGTATAAATAAAAATATTGTTTAGATACAACCTATTTCAGTTTTTATTTTATTTTTTAGTAGTGTCCAAAACCAAGACCAGTTTGTTGAAAGTATAGATTAATATCAATTGAATGACTGCATGCTTTTACATCAGTATTCATTTTACACCAGATTTAACAGGTACAGTATATTGAAATCTCTCCCTGAACATGTTTGGAAAATAATAAAGACATTTTTATTGTAAGAATTTACTTAAGGCAGGGATGCAAAATATACATTTAAATGATAATTAGATAAACAGGTCTCCTGAATTTCATGAAACTTTGCATGCATATTTATTACAGTAAGTTACAGAATGTAAATGTAAATCATGGCATGTTCAAACGTGCATTTAGCCACTTCTTGTGAACTGCTCATCAAATTGTGAAGGAGCTTGCTGTATTGGCTGTATAGCTTCTGTCTTGTAATTGGTTAATGTAATTCAGGATATATCTTGGGAACTGTTAGTCTGATTTTTTTTTTACCAAACGTTTCATGTAGATTATCTCTTAATTTCCCTGAAAGGAACAAAACAATACATTTCATGTGTTTAATGCAGCAATGTCTGCAAACCCATTATGACCCACAGCGAGAGACTTCAAAGTCACTTTAAACATTACCCTTTTTATCTGCCCTGTCCCTGCTTCTGGCTGCTTCACTTCAGCATAGATTTTCTTCACAACTTAACTGGTTTAATGTTTACAGTTAGCTTTGTCTTCAGGGTACTTTTGAACAGTATTCCAATGTTGTGTATAATCACCTTTGTTTCATAGATTATATGCTAGCTCAACATCAGTCCCCCAGTACCCCTAACACTCCAGGTTTTTGTTTCAACATAAATATTTGTTTCGATTTCCAGTGAACATAAAAGACTACACTCAAGAGACAGTCTCTGAGACTGTAAATACTGCAGCCTGCATCTACTCTGTGTACATCAGACTACAATACAATTCAAAAAACAAAAACAGGTTGAACCACAAACTTGGACTGTTTAAGGGCACTGAAGTTAAAAATTCCTGAGTTAGAATATTCTATACTGTATAATGAATGGAACTTCTCAAGGGAGGATTTCTGGTGTAATAAAATATGTAAATTAATGTTACACAACAACACTTACATTAACCATCAAAACACTTCAAAGATGTTTTTCTTTTCCCTTTTTTTCATGCATTGCTACACAACTGACTGTAATTAATAAGTTGGCTGTGGGTGGATCTTACATAAAATGAACATTTAATTGGTTATATGTAAGAATGATCTCCACTCATATTATTGTCAATGTAATAAAATGCACAGACAGTGCAGAATTAAATGTTCTTAGCTTGGATTTATCACAGCTGTTTTAAAACCCTGCATTCATATACTTTGTCATACTGATACTCATAGAGGAAACAACATTACTGAATCCCATTTTATCCAATCTATAGTAAAATCACTACTCAAATCTAAAACAATGAGGCTTAAAGATAAGTAACCTAGTGTGCAACCCCTTTTACTCACTAAAACTAACAAAACAGTAATACAAAACAGGGCCACGGATCTAAAGGACACCTTGCTAATGTTTTTGATTATGTCCTTTTATATTACACCTATTCTGACAGTTTGAAATACAGAATAAATGCTACTTTTATATTGTTTGAATAGAAGGCACCACAGTAACTCACTGTTTAAAGTTAACTGACCGTACGATTTATAACTTACAAAAATATGCACAGGCCTGAGTAATTAAGGTGATTTACATACCCCAAGTGAGGTAAAATGGGACATAATGAAGTGACTGATAATGTGACTGATTAAAAAAAAAAAAAAAAAAACATCATTGGTCTCATCAAACTAAGCTCAAACAAGATGTTCACATTTTAATGCCATTAAACTATTGTCTTATCTACCGTTTCTCTTGTGATTCATTGTTTGTTTGCAAGTTACTGGCTTGCTGTTGTCATGGTGACCAATAGTTCCTATTTATAGCAGCTATAACACTGTTATTCACAGTCCTCATTTCTTCAGTAAGTAATTCTGTTGTTTTATTTCTTTGCTCACAATGTGTAAATAAAAGTTGTTTGTCTTGACTTTTTTAATTCGAGAACGGTATTAGTGAACAGTGCGCTGGGACATTGACAAAAATGAGAAAAATCACATTTGTGAAGGCAAAGGTTATTTAATTTAAGTAGAAAATATATACTATTTTATCTATTTAAATGTTGAATTGTGTGTGTGTGTGTGTGTGTGTATGTATGTGGGTATGCATTTTTCATGGTCCCAACAAATGAAATAGTTGATGACAACAATTTTAATCCACACGGAAGAGCTATTTTTGAGTAAAACTGAAATAATGTGGTTTTCCGATATTGTATGTTTGTGGAATAATTTGTTAGTGATTAATGATCTTCGTACTATAGAAAACAACTGGATAAGACATCAGATTCGTATTTTACAACCCCCTTTAAATGGCACATTCTTTCACAATGAGTCACAGTATGGTTATTTGTTTCAATTATTTAAAAGTACCGGTTTATCTATTTCCCTGCAACAAATAGTGTTCTTGTTTATTGATTATGCGTTTGCGAAATAACCTGTTCTGTTTTAGAAATACACTCACGAGTGTTTTGCATGTTTTCCATATCCCCTTTTCCTATCGATGCTTGCTGTATTAACACTTGTGTTTGTTCGCTGCAAGCTTGCTGTAGTAATTAATGAGTAGATACAGTGCCCGTAGTGTGTGGGGGAGGATCTCTTGTGAGATAAACAAGCAGCCAGTCATCAGGCACTACGAACATGGCGGCGGCAGACCGAGCTGCAGAGACGTTTTCCAAATGCGAAGGTCAGCGCCGGACATAACATAGAGGGTTTTAACTACGGTAAGTTTGCAAAAGAAAGTCATATTGTGTATCGCATTAACGGTGCAGAGTTTTCTTTCAATTTCTGCGGTGCATTTTTTGCACTGAAATCTTCTTGGGATCCAATCTGTGTTATGTGGCCGCGGTGTCACTGTGCCTCTCGTTTTTTTTTTCTGTGTCACTTTGGCTGTTCAGACTCTAGCCGACTACTCTGCCAGAGTAACGTACGACGAATGCTGAAATCATACCTTGATCTAGGCTAGTAGTGGTTTGGATAGCTTTTCTGCTAAGATTAGATGGTGCAGCTGCTCTCTACAAAATCAATTATGTGAAAAGTCAGAAGTTTAATTTGGTTACGACTTGCTCGTGATGGTGGTAATTAATAATAGAGACCGTGCTTGGCTGGGGCTGCAGTATTTTTTTCTTTTATTCAAACATTATGCAACGCATAGCTGAGTTTTGAAATGTATGTGAATAATTTCAATAAAGGCAAGAACCACTGAAAATAAATTTATATCCAAGTCATAGTGCGTAAGACGTAAATGCAATTTTTACACTATTTTTGATGGTTTTATTAAATGCAGGTAGCTAGCAAAACGGCACCGACACTTTTGTAATTGGTAAATTACAGCAACGCAATTATAAACAAACAACCACGATATAAAGGTTATGTTTTTTTAAACTTTTGACAATTTAAATCGCATAAAGTTGTCCACATTTATATGTGACGTGAACCTATTTTTTTTTAAACGAAACCTGAAATGACAGGAGGAGCCTGTCTGGTGATGGACAGATTTACTGTCCACTCAGTGCTGGAGTTGCTGTTCGGTGACGTGAGTGGCTATGCTCATTGCCCTTATCTGGACTTGATTCAATTTGCCTTTAATGTTAGCGCCAATTGCATTTCTTTGTTACGGTTATTCGATCTGTTTGTTTATAAAGCACGCGTGGTTCGTAGGAATAACACAACACGTGTAAATTGCATTAATGTTTTTTTTTTTAGGGTGGTCATATTTTCAGAACAGAAGCATGGCGATAATAACCAGACTGAAATATTGTAATCAACTTTGGGGCCTTTCTGCGTATGGTGGCTGGCGTAGTTTAATTAATTAGTTGACCATTATTTTGTTTTGCATTGCAATAAAATACATTATCATCAGGTGTCACGACGTTACAACTCTGCATTATCAACATGGTAATGGAAAATTAGCACAATTGAAAACTAAACCCGTTAAATAAGTTTGGTGGCAAGTATAGTATGCTTACATTTTGTGGTTGCACAGTGACATCTAATTAATTACGGTGGCTGACAAGTTGGCCTTGTAAACTTTTACAGTATCAGTTGATTGGTAACAACATATGCATTTGTGGACCCATTTTGTTTTCGCTGCACACGATTCTGAATATGCGCATTCTTGCATAGTGTAAATGTTTAATGTGTAATACAGTGCAATTATGTCACTAGTCAGGGGCGGCCCGAGTCTGACTGTAAGTGACTCATGCTTTATTGTGGCAATACATTGTAGATTGTAAACAATAAGCAGCCACCTCTAGATTGACAAGAGCCATTTGGAATTTAGCTAAGTCAAATAAATACTGGTAATTTGATGCATGCATTTGTTTAGGAAGATTTCCTGGTACAACTTTTTATTTATGTTCTTATTTATTGAGTGTTAATCAGTAATCACAGGTGTGACCCAGACTGATGCAAAGTTATCAAAAAAAGAAACACCAAAGTATTGGTACCCCTGCTTTAGGGTTAGCTTTTATTACAGCTTTTGGACGGTTATGATAATTCTTAACCAGTTTGTTGCATCTTGTTGGTGACTACTGGGCCGATTCTGCTGTGCATACATTATTCAGCTCAGCCAAATTGCATACACAGTGCTGGGCTACAGTTTTTTCAAATCAGTCCAAAGCTTTTCTATTGGATTGAGATCCGGCGATTCCGAAGGTCATTCCAGAACTCTCATGTTAGCTTTCTTCAAGAATTCCAGAGTTGACTTAGTCTTATGCTTTGGGTCGGCTTAGGAGCAGATAGTGTTGTTGTACTTTGTAGAATGTTTTGATACATGGCTGCATTCATTCAATCTTCAATCACATGAATGTCTCCAGTCCCTAAACTGCTGAAACACCCCCATATCATGATCCAACCACCTCCATGTTTAACTGTAGGCTTTCCCTTTTTTTTTTTTCTCCAAAGATACTATGGTCTGTTTTTGGGGAAAAAAAAGTTCTGTTTTAGCATAATTGTACCAGAGAATCTTGTTGAAACATGCTTCAGGTTCCTGCTCATATTTATTGGCAAATTTGACAGTTTGATTTATGATTTTAAAGTGGTTTACAACAAGGTCTACGTGCATACAACTCCTCTGAGTTCAGGTGCCTGGACAGTTATTTTGTGCACAATTGCTCCTGATGCATCTAAATCTATTTTCTTTGGGTGTCCACTGCTTTCAAGCATTTCAGTTGAATTTGTTCTGTGGTGGTACTTAATTATTGCTCTCATTGTGGATGTTTCTTTGATACTGTTCTGTCGCCATTCCTTTGTTGTCATTTGCTGTGAGTGCTTTTCTCACATGTGAATGCAACTGTTTTGTCTTGACCATCACCTCCTGTGTTGCCTAAATGTTCTTCTTCAACAAAGAATTGCTATTGACTTTATAATGCAAGTTAGTTACTGTGAAATGATTTCAATGAACGTATTTAAGTTACTTCTGTTATATTTTTAGACTTTTAATGTAAAGGTGCCAGTACTTCTATCATGAACAAATAGGCCTATTTTGAAATTGGTTAAGTGCTTTAAATTTTTTTTATAGGTTGTTTGTTAAACTAACAGAAATTGTGTATTTTGATTTTTGTCATGTTAATTAGTGACTAATGTTCACTAAATGCTTGTATTAATTCAAGAAATGCTATGTTATCATAGTGTAGGGTGCCAATACTTTTGTCTGCGACTGTAATTATGTAAAAGTATTGGGCCTGATCGAGCAATGCTTTGTTGTCTTGGCTGATTGTAGTGTGTAGTTATGTAAATTAATCCATATCGGGGATTAATTGTGTTTCAGATTTCCTGTGTTCTTTTTTTGTTACGTTTGTAGTTGATGCAAGATCAAAAACTATTAACCAGCTTCAGAATTGTATTGGTGTACTCTGTAGTGAACTGTGGGAGTAAAATCTGCAGTTTCACAAGCGTAAATGTTAAGACTACATCATGTTGCGGTTGAAGTGTCCTGTTTTTTGGTAGTGCCTTAACTTGGGTCATTTTAGTCATTGTTTGTAATCAATGCAAGCTGATCTTGGAAGGTGAAGTTGCTGATTTGTGGAGATTAATGTTTTTTTGTATATTCTTGAATAGGGATCTTGTGTGAAAGTCGTTCGAACATCACCAGGATTGGGCACATAGCTTAAACCGATTAGACATATAAAAGCTTGTTAAATTGATCATTTACTTACTGTAAAATTGCATGCTTTTGTGAGTTTGCATTGACTTTGGTGGACTTCAGACTTTAGACTGGGGGAATGCAGCTTTAGATGAGGCACTTCTGTAAGGGAGATGAGCGATCTTCTTTGTTTAAATTTACAATTTTATGTTTTAATCATAATAGAAATATTGATGAACAAAAAACATACAATAAAAAACTTTCTGATTTGTGGCTTGGCTCTTGTGCAACTGACAAAGAATAGACACTGTCTTGAAATGAATAAATGCTATAAGAAGCAAGTAAGACTCAACAAACATTTTCTTCTAATGTCTCCTGTCAATCTAGTTGGGTTAAAACAGACCAACAGTGGCTTTCAAGCATTGATACTATAAGAATCAGGGATTGGTGCGCCTCTCTAAATCAATTTTCACTAAAGTGCATCAAGCCCAGCCATTTTGCAAGTTTAGTGATATTGATAATGTACCCACTGATATGTTACCTACTGATCTGTCAACATGTGTAGCAGGAATGTTAGATAAACTGCCTGCTATTAATACAATTACATATGTATTTGCTACAGATAAACTGTACTGTAATTTGTTCTTTTGTGTAACCTTCAATTGATATAGGGATCAGCCACCCCCTCCCCCTTAAATACATAATAGGCATGGAACCATATTTACAGAGCATTTATCACAGTGCTAAGCTTGCATCAAAATTGAGGTACGTGTGGGCTCTTCGGTTATTTATTTGAAGATTTATAACAGAATATTTTTTAAGAAGAAACTGCTTTTAGTTTAGTACAGTGGTAAATGCTTTGTAGGTTTGGATTATGGTCTGATGTTAGTTGTAAATTGTCGTTTTTTTTTTTTTTAAAGATCAGCTCAGAGTTTTTAAGAGTGCTGTAAGTTGTTGTTATTATTATTATTTTGACGAAGCAATATTATCTTAAATTTTAAAAAGTGTTTAATTACTGGAAATAGTCATTGTAATATGGCGAGGAGCCCATACAGTTATTGTTAGAATGGAGTCTTCCCCTCTGCCCCTGTGTTATTTTGTATTATGATTTATTATTTATTGTATTTATGACAGCAAGGGCCGTGTGTGTGTTTTGGCAGAGGTGAGTTTTGGTAGCTCGTCCTCTGCCAGTGTAATTTAAAAAACTCGTGCAGAAGGTGGCCATCTCCCGATTTAATTAAGTGATTAATTTGTTGCTAATTGGGAGATGGTCACCTGCATAAAAGCCTGCAGCTCTCTGCACTCGGGGTGGCTGTTCAGAGGAGGCACGAGAGGAGAAATAATATATAGGATCAGTGAAGGCGATTGCCCAGCCTGACCGGTATCAGTTGTGTTCGTAATTATTTTTGTTTAAACCTTTTCTTTTGTGCTCTGTGAGCAAGTGTACCTTGTTTGTTTTTCTTCCTGCATTTGGCCTGACGTCACCACACATGTCCATCTTGTCACACGTGGTGTCAGTGGGACCAACCACAGCCTCTGTCTCAGACCTTCACTGATCCTATATATTTTAAAATTCTCTCTCCTCTCATTCTCCCTTTCCTCCTCCGAACAGCCACCCTGAGAGCAGAGAGCTGCAGGCTTTTATGCAGGTGACCATCTCCTGATTAGCAACAAATTAATCACTTAATTAAATCGGGAGATGGCCACCTTCTGCACGAGTTTTTTAAATTACACTGGCAGAGGACGAGCTGCCAAAACTCACCTCTGCCAAAACACACAGACGGCCCTTGCTGTCATAAATACAATAAATAATAAATTATAATACAAAAATACAAAATAACAGAGGGGCGGCGGGGGAGAACCTGTTCTAAAAATAAATAACTAAATAACTGTACAGGGCTCCTCCCCCAGTTAGTCATTTACAGTAGCTTCTAGCCAACAGAGTAAGAGCCTACTTGATTATTAGAAATAGTGTTGGAGATGAGCTTGGACCCTTTCGCCGTGCTACAGTTAAAACCCCTTAATTACCCCAGTAGTGTCATATAGGCTGAGGGTTCCCCTGAATTAACTAAAGGTTCAGAAATGGAGAGGGAGTGGACCGTCAATAGAAAGATAATGTTGCCTGTTCTAAAAGGCTTAGAAAGCACGTCGACTGATGTGTATGGATTTCTTCAACTGGAGGCAGGCAGTAAAACACCACTACTGTATACCAGTACATACCAAATGGGATTAAGAATATGAAAAGAATGCATGTTTTAAACCAAACTAATTGACACATTTTATTTAATTATAGTAATATATTGAAAAGACCAGTGACTTTTTAACCAAGTTCATATGACATTTGGATGTTCTGTGGTGCGCTTGTAAGATTTAATTCCACAGTCTTGCATTTAAGAAGCATGGGCCAAATATTCATGGTCCCAGAAGGAAAATCTAGCTTAAAGTAATAAAACCAAATAGATTGGATTTTCTTTAAACCATGTTAGTTGGTTGCACTTGTAAGTGCAGTGTTTGCTCCAGGATGTACAGTCTGAGGGTCAACGTGGCCCCCTCTCAGATTAAAAAAAATAAGAAACAAAAGAACAAAAAATAAAACTGTAAAGCTGTAGATACAACCAAGGTGTCTGTACAATACTCACTGTCACTTTTGGGGAAAATTATTGGGGAATGTGTCACAGTGATGCTGGTGCGAACTGTGTTGAATAATAATTTCCTTTATACTGATTCCAGTGGTGTTTTCTCAATGCAAGATGTATTGTAGGCATATATCCAGTGCTGTATAAAATCACATACACTGTATATATATTTATTATCATGCCGTTATAGGCCTAGGCGAAATGGCCAAGAGACAGTTGATGCTTAATGCATACTGAATTATTTTGGCCCTGAATTTTAGCATTTTTTGTCAGAGAAAAGACAAATTTCACATACTTTATAACGTTACCGTAGGCTACTTTGTTTGTTTTTTTAATCAATGATGCGGTTTTCATTTCACAAATCTACTGCACTTTGTCTATAAACTGTACTGTAGTACGCAGAAGTACACACTTACTTGCTAGGTCACTCCATATCTCCAAACATCAGACAGATATTTTGCCTAGCAAATAGATAAGCTACAGTAGATGAATTTCACAGTATTTTCATGCACAAATATAATGCATTTCTGTTCTTTCCTGAGTTTCCCTTTTTAAAAATGAATAAACACAGCATGCTGCCATCGAGATAGAACAGCAACTAAAGTGACAGCCTAACATTTCACAAATAAACCTGTTTGAAATACAGACTTAAACAAAAAACTAGCTAAAAATATTTTATGCTGGTTCCATTTCTAATCATTTTATTCTCATAATCACTACAACTAACCGTTACGGCCCCTGCCGCTCTTCGGGGGAAACAGTTAAAAAAAATAATGTAAATAAGTGTCCAGTTTTTGCATTTTGAAAAGGTGGTCACGCTAGGGGGGAGGTATAGATAAAACCAGGAAAGGGGACATATGTGTGTGGTTATAGCAGCTTGACTCTAGACACCAGGCCGTCTTTAATAAATAAAAAGCCTTCCAGTTTTCCTTGGTTATTTAAGCCCCTCTTTAGCACAGTTGTAGAGTACAGTTAGTCCACAATGACTACTGTATGGATGCATTACTTTACATACTGAATTTTTGCTCCTTTAAATAAAAATAAAAGTGATTGTGTTTAATCCCACTGCCCTGCAAACAAAAATCCCCATTGGATTCACTTCTGATTTCCTTCCTCCATTAGCGTAGTGTTTGCTCAGTCACTTCCTTTGAAAGTGTGCAGGAATTTCTTTTACTCTCTATGCTTGTTCCAATGGCCTTAAATAACAAATCCACACATTAGACTACCTAAGATTTGCTGATAGTCCAACATTAGTGCTGATCTGTGTCTGTGAAATGCATAGCTATGCACAGAAGATGTTGTGTAATGATAAACAGTACTATCCATGAGACTGGATCTTCTCTTGAGCTTAACTTTGAACTTGTTGACAAATAATAAATGCAAGGTTGGGTACAGTATGCAGGAAATTCAGTTCAGCTATGCGTATTCAGAACAGCTCCTAAGGCTGTGCTGTTCTGTATCAAAGTTCAATTGTTTTGTAAGAGGCCCCAATAGTAAACATCTGTATTTAAAAATAACTTTTTTTTTTTTTTTTTTTTTTTTTTTTTTTTTTTTTTAAGCAAAAGCCTGAGAATTTACTTTAATAAGTGAGTGATTTCAAAACATTTTTTACACTTGCCACTCTTTTAATACTGTGTGTGAAGGTATTGGTATGAAATGTATTTCTGTTTTTTCAGTAATGTGGTGTAATGAAATGGATAAATACATTAGTGGCACATTGTTATAAATATTTAGGACCTAATATTTTTGCTGAAACAATCCGTTTTTTTCAGTAAATCTTCATATTGTGTAGGTTAATAATTATTTTTTAATTGTTGCATTATACATAGTTGATTATAACATCAGTTTTATTTTCACACCCATTCAAGAAGTTGTATTTACATTCACAATGTAAGGGTGGCTTGTAATAAAAAATTGTACAACTTCTGTTTTGCTTTCTGGATACATAAAACCCTGTGGTGTGTGTAGAAGGTGCTGCAGAAGGTACAGTAACATAAGGTAATCTAAGAATACAGTGTGTAAGACCTTTTCGGAATGTAAAGCAAGTGGTTTGTGAACAAGGTGTTTATGGTTGTGTACAATGAGAGAATGGCCTTTATCATCATGTTGAAAGTATCTGTGATTTCTGGGCTTCTGCAGCATGTCTTGTGATGTGTCACAATATGCTGCACAACTTAAACTGTCATTTCTCTTTTGTGACCAGAGTTGTGTTTTGTGGGGGTGATTATCTGCCCAAGTTGACACTCCAGGAACAGTCTTGAGATGTTGACGTACATGCTGGTCAGCCATGGCATTGAAAGACAGTCCTTTTGCTTTCACATTGTTGTTGCCGAGTAGTTGCATGTCATGGGGCTACATACATAGCAGACTAGGGGATTTTCACTTTTTTTTTTTTTTTTTGGCCAGTCAGTATAAACACACAATGGAACTATGTTCGTTAACATTGCACTACTGCTGTTTAGATGTCTGTGTCCATTCCTTTTGCTGCCTTTGCATTATCTAAAGAGCAGTGACACAAGGGGTACTGTAGTAATAGGATTTTTTCACTTGCCTGCTACATTTCTCTGTTAAACAGGTTTTGCTAGCTGATCCAGATTCAGAGATGATCTAAATACTTCCCTCCCTTGGAGGTTTATACAGTCACATGACTGAGATGTTCAGTACTGTATGTCTCGTCTTGTCAGAGGAGCATATTTGTGTCTTAATCTGCAAAATGAAAAGAAATATCAGGCTCAATATGCAGGCGTTTATGCTACATTAGTATGTTAAAATGCTGCCTGTAATACAGTTACGGTAATATTTTGCTTTCACTTTCATGTGTTCGGGACGCACCATGGTGCATAGTGGAATGCTCCACTATGATAAGTGAAATCTGCTTGTAGCTGCTACCACGCTCATACTAAAAGCTACTGAATTAAGACATGAATGCTGTTTTAGGCTCTTGCAAGTTTAATTAGAATAGGATACATTTGTAAGCCAACAAAGAGATGATTCTCTGCAAAATTTGTGATGAGCAAATTTGATCATCATTGGGTGATGTTTTGAGGGTGCCTATCGTTAATATACTGCAGCTGATCTGTACAGTTTACTTATACTCCTTCCCCACCCTTTTGTTGTTCATCATATGTATGTCTTTGTGTTGCCATGCCTTGTGGGTTTGTCTCTTTTTAGTCTAATGTATTTGGACTGTAGCATACAGTAGCTTAAAAGATTCATATTTATTTGTTACTGTAATTATTTTTAAAGCTTAAGAACCTTAAACTAATGAAATAATCCTGTAAATCTTGCCTCTAATACAGTACCATTTGCTTTACAGTAGAGTAGGTCTCTTGTATGTGCACCTGGGAGTCAAAGGGAGTGTAGTGATTGGTTGTTTGGAGAAGCAGATGAGGTTCTTAAGTTCTTTTAGCAGACTGGCTTGAATGATGCGTCTTTCTCTGCATAATTTCCTGAACTTCCAATAAAAATAAAACAAACTAAAAGAAAATATTTGTATAAAATCAACATCTTACATAATCTGATTAGTACTGCATGCATGGCCACTTAAACACTCAAGTGAGCTTACTAGAGTCTTAAAAAGCAATCAAACCCTCAATCTGCAGCAATTGGGGATAATTTAATTACACTATCTACAGTACATTTAGTAGCTTGGCATTACTGTAAGCCCCCAGATTGAGATAGGAGATAAGGCTAACAGACTTCAGAATTCTGTTGTTATGGGAAAAGCAACTTCAGAATTCTGTTGCTATGGGAAAAGCAGTTTGAAAGACCTGTTCTAAGTGCTTGCTGTACTGTAATAAAGTGAAAGACAAGCGTACTGGTCACGTCATGAAAAGTGGTTGCCAGTGTATGAACTAAAATGAAAAAACAAAACACAACAGACTACAGTTATAATTGTAAATCAGTGTGGGTTAAAAAGATAACACGGAAGTCAGAGGATGTGTCATATTTCAATAAACATAAAAAACGCACCATTTTTAAAGGGAGGGAAATGTGATATACTAAAATGTCGTGTTTTTTTTTTTTTTTTACATATTGGTAAAACAGTCTACTTATCAAAAAAATCTAATCGGTTATGTGTTGCTTTTTTTGTTTTTAGTTATTTCTACAAGTGTATACAGTTTTATTTTCCTGACCTGAGGGGGTTTTAAAAGTGGTAGAAATGATTTTATATTTATTTGTAATAAATAGAAATAGTTAAATAGTTGTAGACAATCACATCTGCTGTACTGGGTCCCATTTCCTGGTGTTACGACTAAGGGCAGTGAAGCAAATACTGTAAACCAGGGGTCTCCCAGTGACCCACCTCAGGATGTGAGTTGACACGTTGACCTGGGTTGAGCGAGACAAAATGCTTGACTTCCGTTTGTGAGTCGACGCAATAACAAACGGCCACGCCTGTGTGAAGGTTTCACTTCCGTAAGGAACGTTTCTGTTTTAGCCTTTTTTGTTGCTTGAGACAAAACCTGAGCCAGATTGCAGCAGGGATGAAGAAACACTTGCTCAAATCAACATTTGGACAGACTGTTCAATCCAGAGAATCTTGGATTGAAGCGTCAGCAGCAAGCTCCTTCCGGGGCATTGATACATGTATTTTTTACTTGCATCTGTCGCTCAGGTTATCATTGCTTTATCAAAAGCAGTGTGAAATAGCATACCCGACTCGCATGACACCGGGTCCTGCCCGGGTAGGTTCTGACACAGCTAGATCATGCCAGTGTGAAAGAGGCTTAAATCATCAATGGCTAAAGATCTGGAACACTTGTTAATCTTGACTAATTAAGCCAGTAATTGGTGCAATTAATTAACAGAGAGCTCGGCTAAAACGAAAACCAGAAGATTCCTGTAGCTCTCCAGGACCAGGGTTGGAGACCCCTGTTGTAATCTGTATCTGAATGTCCATACTGCATTTACAGCAATGCTAAATTAAAAAGCTATACAAACCTGTAACAACTTACTTGGGAAGAATTGCGTGAAGATCATAACAGTAAGCGTAAAACACATGGTGACCACAAAAGTTACATTTATCAACTTGTTCCATTTCAAGGTATGTTTAAGGCTATAGAAATAAAATCTGTTACATAAGCAATTCCCCCACTGTATATTATAAAAATAGAGGCCTGCATAGGCGTTTGTTTTGCTAGGTACACTAGGGAGATGGCGAATGCCAGGAATCAATATGCTGGTATTAAGACTGTGTTCTCACTGAGTCTTTTTATAGGGTTTGGTCCATACTCCGTATGTTTGTGAAGTGTGAGCAACAGAGTCCTCTTGGGAAGTGAACCGTAGTTTGGTTTGCTTGCAAAACCTCAATGTGAATAACTGCTGGACTCAGTCCTTTTGCACATAGGAAATAAACTATACAAGGTATAGGTAGCCTGATTTTAGAAGTAAACATCATGTGCATAGTTTAGTTCATATTCTTAAACTAAATAAACTGCCAAATCAGTGAAACTGTAAAATAAAAAAAATAAAAAATAAAAAAGCTACTGACAAAACTGACTAGAACATATTTGTCAACATGATGTAGTAATTTAGTGTCTTCTCTGATGGTACTTCAATATATATAAATATAATAAAAATGACCATAAATCATACATGGACTCCCATATATTGCATTATGTAACACAATTTTTGTTCCTGGGTAGTAAGTGTTATTTCCTAATTGCTTATGCCTCAAAAGTATCGAAAATGGCTATTATTCCCCACAAACTTTGCTTTTGTGACCAGGACAGTGATATTTCAAAATATCACTATTTCCAGTGGGAAAACGGGCAAATGTGTGTCTTTTCGTTCACATAAAGTCAGAAAAAAATAACATATGAATCCAAATTAACATGTATTTATACTAAAGTAATACAAAAATGACTACAAAAGATTTAGAAGTGAGTAGTTTTTCAAGATTTACGATTATACTGTATTTACAGACACATTTGCCCGTTTTCCCATTGGAAATGGTGATATTTTGAAATATCACTGTCCTGGTCACAAAAGCAAAGTTTGTGAGGAATAATAGCCATTCCCTAGGCATAAGCAATTAGGAAATAACACTTACTACCCAGGAACAAAAAAAACAAAAATAAATTGTTACACGGTATTATCTTTCAAATTTGTATCTTTAGAATTGAGATGATGTCCTAAAACTGGGTATTTTTCCACAGCAAGTATTATTTTTCCCCCTGTCATTTTGGATACTGCCTCACCTTGCTGGAGCACATGTATTAAAGTTGTTTTATTGGTCAATTCCCTAGCTGTCACATGACCAATCACAAAAAATAGGGTTCAATTCAATTTATTTTGCGTTGCCCTGGTGTTTCCCCCGCGTCACTTGGTGTGAAAGCTTCTTCTCAAAAGTAAATGTTCTATTCATTTTGTTGCATCGCTGCACAGTTTCACTTGTTACATCGCGTCTGGTGTGTAGCAGCCTTAAGACAGGAACTGCCCAATCACTTATTCAATTGCCTGTGCCTTGAAGGGCGCTGTCTAGAGGCGCACTAAAGGCACACTCATTCACTGTTGTTAGTAACAGTCAATGGTTCTGTCTGCCCAGCCCAGGCCTTTTGCTGCCAGTCAAACTGAGGGCCGGCTTCAGCCTCTGCCCGCCAGCTAGCTTTTGAAACCATCTCTGACGGGTATTGACCAATTAATGGAAACACTGGGATGCCTGACAGTCCAGTTGAAGGCAGGCATTCGTTCTTGTGGTTCTGCTGACCTTATAAACTGCTTTAAATTCAGACACACTGGAGTGAAAAACTGCCTTGAATCAAAGTTGCAGATATCTATTGCTCTAGTTACGAGGAATCATGTAGCACATATTTTACAGTGTGTGAAACCTACAAGCACAGTCAAGACTACAACTGTGCTGTAATTCTGTTAAGTTGAAGTGACTTGTCAATTACAGTAAGTACAACCTCTTATTAAATGTTTTTTTTTTTTTTTTTTTCCATTGTTGAATTGTTGCTATTCTGTTGTAACAACTTGCTATTTTTCTTCACTTCAGCAGTGACTGGACAAATTAACTGCATGTGTTCAATGCAGATTTCTCCAAGTTAAACCACAGCTGGGAAGTGCAGTGGAGACTTTAGTGGATAGAAAAGGAAGAAGAATGTTAACTTGCAGGCAGCTACATTAAAGAATAAAATGTAACTTAGAAGTCAGCCTCTTGCAGCTCAAGCTGAGTTCATAACATATGTGCTTGGAAGTAGGCCGAGCGTGTGTGATCCTTGGCAAGGAGAACTGGCTCTGTTTTTTTCTCCGTTTTCTTTTCTCCTTCACTTCAGCAGTGACTAGACAAATTAAACTGCATGTGTTCAATGCGCTTTTCTTTCCGCACAAGTTAAAACACCACGCCTGGGAATTGCAAAGTGAGACTTAAGTGGATAGAAAGAAGAAGAATGTTAACCTTGCAGGCAGCTCAACCTTAAAAATAACAATGTAACTTAGGAAGTCCAGCCTCGTTGGGGCAGCCAGCGCTGACGTTCATAACAATGTGGCTTGGAAGAAAATAGTACGAAGGGAAAAAAATAAACTTAGTGCAAATACAGAGGGAGCTCTGCTCTTCACAGGCGGGTTACCCACAGGGCATCTCAGGTTTAACCAGTTGCAGAGTTGAGAAAAGGAAATGATCTATTTTGTTGTATTCCTGAAATAAACTAAGTTAGAATATTGTCTGTTTGTCTGTGAGTTACAGTTGCTTTCTTATGCTACATTTGTGGCACTACTGTACAGTGAAAACATATTAAATCACATGAAGGAAGCATTTTGGTTAACCCTAAATGTCTAAAAGATAACTTTTGTTCTATTTAGTCCTTTTTAGTGGCCATTTTATACTGTATTTACAAAGAATGTTTTATTGGTTTCCGCACTTGGAGGGTTTATCAAAAAAAAAAAAAAAGGCTACCATTGGAATGCTGAAGTTAATTTAAATGGATAAATAAAATATTTTATAAGGATTTTCTGTGGGAAGTGAAGTGCCATTAATTTGGGGGGGGGTCCTGGACAGGGTTTTCCCTGGCGTTTCTATTTTTGTAGTCCCTAGTGACTAGTCCTTTCAATAAACTTTAGTTACTGGAGAGATTCATTAGTCACTACTGATACAAAACTCCACTGTTGGTGTTGGTAGTAGTAGTAGTTGTATTAGAGTTACATAATGGACCTTCTTAGCCCTTACATTCCCGGGAGTCGGCTTAGATCCTTTAACTCTGGATTGTTAAAATGGACGGTTCCAAAACATGTTCCGCTAGGAGGGCGTAGTTTTAGCTGTGTTGCTTCTTTTCATTGGAACTCACTACCAACTTTTGTTAGATAATCCAGAACAGTAGCCACATTTAAAAATACCCTTTAGACACACTTTTTGATTTTGCTACAGCTGCAGTGTTTGTTATAATATTGTTATGATGATTGATTTCATCTCTATTTACCTATTTTATTTATAGAATTTTACTGATTTTAATTTTTCATTTTTTTTTTTTGTAATGCTGGTTTTTGTTTTGTACAGCGCCTTTAGACACCCAGGTGTGAAAGGCACTGTAATACTATTATTATTATTATTATTATTAGTTTATTTAGCAGGCACCTTTGTCCAAAGCGAATTAGAGACTCGCTGCACCAATATCTGAAAGCCTTCTCAAAGGCAAAATCTGAATTTGGTGTGTCCGTAGACATTTGCATTTGCAGGTTTACACATGTCCCTTGAAGCAGTTTTCTTAGATCTTGTTTTTATTACATTGTAGCGGCTGAAACCACGCTGGCAGTCAACAGTTGACATCAGTACTACATTTACAATGGAGGCGATGTTAGTTATGCAGGGAAAGCTAAGTGGTACTAGTGAGGTGCTGTTAGTAATTAGTAGGTTTTGGTTTGGGACTGAAAATAATGGTGACTTTTTATTGGAGCTCTTTGAAGTCAACGAAAGCAAGTCTGGGCTAATAATTTGTCTTTTTAATGTCACGGTAACCTCTGACGTGACTTAAGTGAAATTTTACTTTATGGATTGAATGTTTCTTACCTGACCTGGAGCATAATTAGATCCCAAAAGTCTGAATTTGGGCTGTTCTTGGAAAGGTAATCTGCAATCCACATAGCTGATCTAACGGCTTCCTTTTCTTTACTGAAGGAATTGACGATGACACTGTGTATATGGCTGCATTGCTTTTGCTTCAGTAGCAGCATCGTGTTTATTTGTACGGCTGTGTTTTGTTAAATTGTTTTAAAATATGTCTCGGCAGCTTTTCATAAATGCATTATTTTCTTTTTTTTTTTTTCGTAGCAATGGATTAACTATGGGGGGAGGGATTTAACCACAGATTCATAATTTTAAAATAAAACAAACTAACATACGAAAAGAAGCAGTCATCACTAGTGACGACTGGACTGTTTTTTTTTGTTTGTCATTTAAAAAAACATTCGGAATTGACGAGAGTGATGAGCGACAGCGAAAACACTGGTCTTGGAAGAGAAAGCCAGTACAGTAGCCACAGTTAAATTGGGCATGATTCCCAGAACATATGGATCACGCACACACTAACAATCTAGAGGAACAGCTTAGTAATGAACACAGTGCTCAAAAAGCAATTGCAGTCAGTACCTAACATTTTTAAACAAACCAGAGCAGATGTAGAATTAGGAATGCTTCCAGCTTTAAGGGGCCTAGTTGGGAATTGAATATCTACCTGATGTGCAATACAGTAAACTGATTCAATGTCCTAAATGTGGTTGTCACTGGCCGTTAGTGCTTTTCAGATGAAGTTGGTTGGGTAGTTTTAGGACAATTTTAATTTTTTTTTTTTTTTACTAATAATTATTTTAAAAAGCAATTGCCTTAAAATAAAATCTATCTATCTATCTATCTAATATAAAAAAACACCTGTTAAATCCACTTCAATCAGTGTAGTTGAAGGAGAGACAAGTTAAAGAAGGATTTTTAAGCCCTGACACAATTGAGACATGGATTGTGTATGTGTGTCATTCAGATGGTAAATGGGCAAGACCAAAGATTTAAGTGCCTTTGAATGGGGTATGGCTACGCTGCTGAGTTTTTCACGCTCAGCAGTTTCCCATGTGTATCGAGGATGGCCCACCACCCAAAGGACATCCAGCCAACGGCAGGCCAGTGGTTGAGAACGGCTCATTTGATGAAAGAGGCCAAAGGAGGCTGACACGAATTGGGCAGAGCAACAGACGGGCTACAGTTAGTCAACTGATAGTCCAGTACAACATTGGTTCCTAAAGACCCATAAAAGAATGCACAACTCGTCGTACCTTGACACGAATGGGGTATGGCAGCCGACGACCTAACAGAGTTTCACGTCTTTCAGCAAAACGCAAGAAACTGATGTAACAAAAACACTGGACACTGGAGGATTGGAAAAACATTGCCTGGTCTGAAGAATCCCGGTTCCTGCTGTTTCATGCTGATGGGAGGACTAGGGTATGGAGAAAACCACGCAAGTACATGCATCCATCATGCCGTGTGTCAACATTGCAGGCTGGTGGATGGGGTGTGATGGTGTGGGGTGTGTTTTCATGGCACACATTGGGCCCCTTGATAAAAGTGGAGCAACGTTTGAATGCCATAGGATATCTGAACATCGTTGCCAGTCAGGTGCATCCCTTCATGGCATAGGGTATCCATCTGGTAATGGATTTTTTCAGCAGGATAATGCCCGATGCCACAAGGCTAGTTTTGTCCAGGAATGGTTCAACGAACATGACAGTGAATTCAGCTTACTGCAGTGGCCTTCCCAGTCACCAGATCTCAATCCAATCGAGCATCTGTGGGATGAGATGGAACGAACTATTTGGAGTAGAGATTCACTACCAGCCAACTTGACACAACTGCGGGAAGCATTGGAGTAAACATGGGCCAGCATTCCATGAAATGAGGCTGTTCTGAGGGCAAAAGGGGGTGCAACTCAATATTAGGAAGGTGTTCACACTCAGTGTGTGTGTGTGTGTGTGTGATTTATATATATTTGGCCAGTGATCCAAAAAGAATTACCATTTCACGATTTGAGCATTTACAAATGATCAAAAAACTCAAATGAAAGGTTATTTTAATTGCGAAAAGAGTAGAACCCAAAAGACAGCTTCTTCAGTCTTTGAGTAAAGCGATATACTCAAATTGTGAAATGCTTTTTGAGCAAATACAGTTTCCCAAACAGATTTTAAAGATGCTGCTCAATCTGTGAATAGCGATTTTAATTGTGGAGTGTGAAAAATGGGCATCAAGTGAAATACAAACTTTAATACAATTTTTTTTATTTATTTATTTTTATTTAAAGAACATAAAATCACTAATTTGCAAGGAATTGTGGTAAGCAGTTAAGGAGGATAGTGATTTACAAAATTAAACTTCAGGCAAGTTTTAAATAACGTTTGTAATGTTCTTGCATTGTTATTTAGAAAATGTAGTTTTAGAAGAAAAAAGTAACACTAAAAATGGATACACAAAATCAAATGTCAATCCACGTTTGTCGAATAACTTTAAGTGAAAAAAAGAAAAGTATGCTTCTTAAGAGTTTTAATAGTCACATAAATCATAGGAAGGGTTGAACTACCACGTTTTAGAAAACAAGTTTTGCAAACCCCCGATCAGCACCAGACAGTGCCTCACCTGTGGAATAAAGACAGAGACTGCTTTCTGTCAGCAAGTAACCCTTCTTTAAAGGTTTTATTTGAGATGACAACATTTGCAAAATAAACCATATTGAGAGCTCCACTGGACTACTGAGTCTCATTTTAAAACACTGTTTTGATTGATTAGATAATAACAGGAACAATTAAAGTAATTCAGTTAAATTAGGTACATAGAAAGAAACCACAATGAGTCATTTAAAAAAACAAAACAGTCATATATAAAACAAACATAGAGAAGATCACTAAGGGTCATGATGTAGACACAGTATTTAATTTATCTGATAAAACATTAACGGGCTCAGTTTTGTTCTGGCAAGAAGATACATAAATATGGATGAGTTAATAACACAATTAAAAGAATGGGCAAGACGAATGAGGCTAGTGGAATATTTTTATAATGAAACACAGAATCAGAATATGTGTGCGAACATGGAATACAAATTAAAAGAATGCACCATCCAGAGGGAAGAAACAAATGGCTAGACAGGTATATTGAGGTACATTGAACTATGAATGAAGAAGCAGCGCTAAAGGAATTAACAAAGGATGATAGCATCATTATAATACCAACAGATAAAGATTCTGTGGTGGTAGTAATGAAGAAAGATGATTGTATAAATGCAGTAGCGACTGAATTGCAAAATATAAATACATATGACTAGGCCTATGTACAAAAACTAGCAATAACAGCGGCATGATAAAAGAAGTGAGAATTTTGGCAGATAGATTATATAAAAATGGGTTTGTATCGAAAATTTTAAAAATGACATGCTTCTGCAAAATCCAAGAACAGTTTTATTTAGAGGTAACCCAAAAATGCACAAAGAAACACCTGAATGCTTGTTAGCACAATTGATAACCAAACATGTTATTGCGAAAATAGCTGAAAGGCATATGCTGGCACATGTTGAAATCTTACCTAGCTATGCTAAAGATACTACAAATTTTTTAAGATTTAATAATATAAAGATTAAACTTACAGAGAATAGCATTTTATTTTGCATGGATGTAAAAGCATGTAGAGAGGCACTGGAAAATAATATGTATTTTACATTTGGAAATAGAAGTTGCAAACAAAATGATGGCACAGCAATAGGCACAATTAGGTATGCATTTTTCAAGCAAGTATATGGGCAGATAGGAGAAAATGTTATTGAGTAAATAGACAAAAAAACATTAGAATACATAAGATATCTGGATTACATATTTGGAATATGGAAACATGGACAAGAATATCTTGTACAGTTTCATAAATTAGCAAATTATACCCACCCTAACATTTCGGTGGATTTAAGGTTTAACACAAGAACGCCTTTGGTGCAGATTGAGGGCAACTTTACTGCTCTGCGATACATTGACAAGGTCCTTAAGTAACAGTTTTTCCATTCCCGCAAGCCAATCCAGAAGTGTTGATTTTCTAGCAGGACAATGCAAAATCCCACAGTGCTAGGATTACAGGAAAACAATGTCAAGGTCTTGCCGTGGACCAGCTTTTTCTCCTGACCCGAGTCCAGTAGAACATCTTTGGGACCAAATCGCCAGCGCCATCCACGGAAGACAACCGTGACCAGCGAACCTTTGCCAACTGGCTGCAGCTGCAGAGGAAGAGTGGCAGTCTATCCAGAGGCTGATCAGGTCTTTGCGTCCATGCTGCCAGGATTGTGTTAATGCTCAGGGAGGTCATACCCGATACTAACTTTTGTAATGTTTTTTATTTTGACAGTGTGTCATGTTTCATACTGAAAACTTATCCTGATTCTTTTATCTGTATTTTTGTTCACGTTTTCTGTGATTGATTGATATCTATGTTTAAAATAGTTGATTTTAAATCCATTAGACCTAGACCTGCATCACATACACACACACATACACTGCTGTGAAAAAGTCTTGGACATGTTGCGTTTTTCTACTTGAACTGACAACAGAACTGGCAGAAGGCGCAGGTGTCGTTGTCCGTCCGTCCATCCATCCATCAATAGTCGAAAGCATCTTTTACCATTGTTCCATAGTCAAATTTTTGTGTTTGTGCTTAGCCTTTGAGTCTTGTTCCGCATTCTTAACAGAGGTATTCTTACTGCAACGCATCCTTTAAATCCTAATTTCAAGAGTGACCTTCATACTGTTGATTTGATGGACAATGACACCAATGCCTCCTGCCAGTTCTGTTGTCAATTCAGTTCTTGTCTTTCTATTCCATAAGGCTATTATCTTCAAGTATTGCTCATCCTGGGTTTGTCAGTTACAGATGTACTTGTTGATTATGCTTTGGATACCACACCTTGAAAATAAAGAGATGCGAGCTATTTTACTCAATATTTTTCCTTATTTATGTCAAGGTGGTTATAATAGTAGAAAACACTAGCGGAGGCTTTGAGTAAATTGTTTTTATAATTTTGTGCCAAGGGTTCTTGTGGGTTTTAAAGGAGAGAGAGAGAAAAAACAACATATAATTTGTGCTGTGGGTGTTAATTTTAACTTTTTTTTTTTTAAAACATGTACACGTCAGTTTATTGAAAAAAGTATACTGTGTGTGTCTATATATATATATATATAGTAATGGCTGTTTTTACAGTGGTTCAGGGCAGACCAAGGACCCTTTGAAAGGGTGTCCCAGCTGTTTGCGAACCCCCTGGACTCCAACCTCCACATGTTTAGGCTGTTAGGTGGTCTAAAACAATGGGTTTGAACGTTATTTTCAACTGTAAAGTGAAGTGTCCTTTGTATTACGTGTCACAGTGACTGTCTAAAATATCATGAAAAACTGGACAATAAAGTTACATTTGAGACCCCACTGCTTGGGTATAAAAAGTAAGGACCTTCCTTTAACAAAGGGGAGAGCGCTGATGCCAAACTTTAATCAACTGAAGGAATTGACAATTGGAATAATTACCCCAGAAATGAACGAGTTTGAGACTTTGACAAACACAGGTAAAGAAATGGACAGTGTTTGTACCTATGAGAATTATCAGGTTTAAGTGTTGCAAGGTTGTTAGCATCTTGTTGAATGGAACCTGCCTGCTTGATCTGCAGAGACAAGTGGAACAAGACTGGAACCGACAAGACTTCCTCTGCCTTCTGTGTTTCATTGCCTCTGCTGCATTACAGAACGACATCACGCTGCATGTTTTAGCAATGTCTCAAAAAGCCTTCCACTATAATTGGTGACTTTTTATATTATTAATAAGAGGCAAAAGAGGAATTTCCTAAATATTGAAGATGCATAGCAGTTTCATCAATTCCAGGTTTTAGTACATGCTTCTTTGGCACCAATGTATCAAGTTCAGGCATGTCTTATTAAACTCCTAGTAAAACCATGAATGGATCGAGCAGCTTTGCAATAGGTGTCTTAATTCCATCCTTGGAGTGTCATTTTGTTTTGTAAGTAATTTGGTAGGGCATATGTTTTCATGTTGCTCCAGATAAATATATGTATTCTAATTATTTTTCTTGGCTTATTTAACAAACAAAAAAAAAAGAAAAACATCTTTTGAAAGCCTGTTGAAACACATACATTTCTGTATTTATTTTTTAACTCCAGGTAAAACTGAATCCTGGTTACTGAAAAAAGGTCTGAGCACTTCTCATATTTGCAGTTTTAATTGGTTATGTGATACAGTGCTGTTATGGTTTTTGTCCCCTCTCGGTGAGATAAGGTTAAAAGCTCTAAAACTACTAGTGCAGATGAGCCTGAAGGTAAGACGCTCGCTTGCTGTGTGCGGGGTTGCTAGTTCACGCTCAGCCTCTGCTCTGTTACACAGTGAAAGTTAAAAACAGTAGAACACTCTTTTCAGCATGTACAATATGTACACTGTATGCTAAACAATCAGCCTTTCCAGCAAATACACTGTTAACATCAATCCAATGTGAGTATATTGCAGCTGGATTCGCACAATAGTATTCCACTGTTGGATCTACAGTTTCTTGACGTTCAAACTGTCTGCATTATACTGCTATAAAAGAATAAACTCCTCTTACTTTCACTACAGTAAAATCGAGGTTCCCTACATGTTTTGAAGTACAGTAGCTTAATAAAACTAATTTAATTCAGGAATCAAGTGGGGTCTTGTAGCTGGTGTGCTAAATGTTTCGACAGTAATATAGTACAGTATTTCTGTTTGTTCTTTGGTACATTGGTGTTACCATTCAGACTTTGGAGGTGAAAGTCTGATTTGATGGATAGAAGTTCAAAGGATTTTTAAAAAGTTTGCAGTGTAGCAAATTCTCAGTGCAATCAGTTTTTTTTATTGTTATGTTGTTGCATTACTAAAATAGGTGAGGTGTTCTGCCAAATACAAGTCTAGAAGAAAAATTATAAATGTGGAAGTGGAGCTGACCAGAACAAAACCGAAACCAAATACTCAGGGTGCAGAGAGTCAAAAAGACACTGCTGTCCATTATTGCTGTACTTTAGATTTCAAACCATGACGTCACACCTTGGCTGAAATATACAGTAGAAATCTACAAATCCACTAAACTGGGCTAAACTATAGGCCTAATTTAAAGTGCTTGAAATACATGTGCATAAGTACAGTAGTGGTACTCAGTGTTTTACCTTTCTGATCCTCATGCATTTAACCTCCTTTGCCAGAGTCATCTTGTGGCTGAGGACAGTTCCGTTACTGAGTTGTTATTTATTGACCATGGCAAGCATAAGTTTTATCTGAAATGGTTTGCATAATAAAAAGTAAAAGCTTATAAACTATAGTACAGCAGACTTAACCTGGAGTCCATATCCTTGTCATTGTGTTAATTATGTAGAAGATGGATCGCACAACAATTGAAACTGCCTGACTGTACAGTGAATACCATAGTGCCCTTTTATAATGCACGCTAATATTTACATACTTTACCAAATACTGATATTGTACACAAGTACTTTTGCAGAGTTCTACAGTAACTGTACTGTAGAAACCAGAAACTTCTGTCCTGGTTAAACTGCAAATTTCAAGTCTGCTTTTATTTTAATGCTGTAAAAGTTTAGATATGATGGCAAAATATATTTCTTTTGATTTGGAAAGTTTTGATAGCTCAGTAGCTGTCATGTGAATGACTGGTTGGTAGTTTCAATGAAGTTCCACACAAGGACTGCATCTTCACTGAAATGAGTTTGCAGTGTCAGTGCAGTTTCTTGGTCTTTTACTTACAGTAAATTCTTGGAGGTCTAAACATTACGAATTGTTTGGTGCGCTCCTTACATTGGATGCAGTAGTACAAAATAGGTTGTGTCTTCTTGTAAATGGAAGGTGAAAATTAGCTTCAAAGAATATGCTTCTGTTTTCCACGGACATTCCACTCCATTTAGTGTTTATGACCAAGCCATGGAATCTGTTTATTTTGTGTTAAAGGTGTCTTCTCTCCCAAGCTCTAATGTGACTTCCAGAGCTGTGTGATTAGACCAGTTTCTTGTGACCAGACCAACCAGGGAACAACACCTGCTCAGAGTGTTATAGAGGCAAACATACTGCATGCTCAAGATTCACTGGGCTTGCAGTACATGTTTTACATTCCAGCCAGCCTCCAAGCAGACTGCACTTATTAAATGGATTGAACTGGACACATGAAAACAATTGGACATGAGAACTTTTTCTTGGTTGTGGGGGTGGGGCTATAGGAAAGAATTACAACATGTGTGCTGTGTTTTTGTGTTTATATATATATATATATATATATATATATATATATATATATATATATATATATATATTATTATATATATATATATAATGTATACACACACACACACACATAGTGCCTTGCAAAAGTATTCAGACCCCTGACCAATTCTGTCATATTACTGAATTACAAATGGGACATTGAAATTTCGTTCTGTTGGATATTTTATTTTAAAACACTGAAACTCAAAATCAGTTATTGTAAGGTGACATTGGTTTTATGTTGGGAAATATTTTTAAGAAAAATAAAAAACTGAAATATCTTGCTTGCATAAGTATTCAACCCCCACACATTTGTATTTGGTAGAGCCACCTTTCGCTGCAATAACAGCTTTAAGTCTTTTGGAGTAAGTATGTACCAGTTTTGCACACAGTGTCGGAGTGATTTTGGCCCATTCTTCTTGGCAGATTTGCTCCATGTTGTTCAGGTTGGTTGGACGACTCTTGTGGACCGCAATTTTCAAATAGTGCCACAGATTCTGAATGGGATTGAGATCAGGACTTTGACTGGGCCACTGTAGGACATTCACTTTTTTCTTCTTGAGCCACTCCATTGTTGCTTTGGCCTTGTGCTTGGGATCATTGTCCTGCTGTAAGTTCTTTAGCGGACTGAAGCAGATTCTCTTGCAGTATTTTCTTCTATTTTGCTCCATAAATTCTTCCTTCAATTGTAACAAGATTCCCAGTCCCTGCTGATGAGAAGCATCCCCACAGCATGATGCTGCCACCACCATACTTCACTGTAGGGATGGTGTGTCTTGAGGCATGGGCAGTGTTAGGTTTGTGCCACACATAGCGCTTTGAGTTTTGGCCAAAAAGCTCTATCTTGGTATCATCTGACCAGAAAACCTTTTCCCACATCGCAGCTGGGTCACTCTCATACTTTCTGGCAAACTCCAGACTTGCTTTCAGATGGTACTTTTTGAGTAACGGCTTCTTTCTTGCCACCCTCCCATACAGGCCAGTGTTATGCGGAGCTGTTGATATGGTTGACTGGTGCACCATTACTCCAATTCCAGCCACTGAACTCTGTAGCTCCTTCAAAGTGATTGTTGGCCTCTCTGTGGCTTCTCTCACAAGTCTCCTTGTTTGAGCGCTGAGTTTTGAGGGACAGACTTCTTGGCAGTGCCTGGGTGGTGTGATGCAGCTTCCACTTCCTGATTATTGATCCAGCTGTGCTCACTGGGATATCCAAACACTTGGATATTATTTTGTACCCTTTCCCTAATCTATGCATTTGTATTACTTTATCTCTAACTTCTGTAGAATGCTCTTTGGTCTTCATTTTCCTTCAGATTCACAGTCTTACCAATGATCCTTCAACAGTGGGGTTTTTATGCAGAAAATGTGACAGCAACTTTAATGGTTCACAGGTGGAGGCCAATGGTAAGGTAATTGTGTCCTCGTTAGGGCAATTTCTTTCATCGGTGCAAACTGGGAGCTTCCACAGCACAGGGGTTGAATACTTATGCAAGCAAGATATTTCAGTTTTTTATTTTTCTTAAAAATATTTCCACAACATAAAACCAATGTCACTTTACAATAACTGATTCTGAGTTTCAGTGTTTAAAAATAAAATATCAAACAGAACGAAATTTAAATGTACCATTTGTAATTCGGGAATATAAGAGGGGTCTGAATACTTTTGCAAGGCACTGTGTGTGTGTGTGTGTGTGTGTGTGTGTGTGTGTGTGTGTGTGTGTGTGTGTGTATATATATATATATATATATATATATATATATATATATATATATATATATATATATATATATATAATAAATATAAAAATAAAAATTGCGCCAATGGCCCCCTGAAATAAAAAATGTCCCACTGAATTTCTCTTAACACGCCCGTGTGTCCCCCTCTCCAGACACAATACCAATAAACACTGTTATAAATCACACACTTAAGCACTAGACACACTGTTGGATAACATGAAAAGAATTTTGAGTGCAGTATAAGATACACGTGTTTGTACACTCTGTTAGTTTTAAAAGGAGATTATCAGAGTAGGTATAGTAACTGGTAAATGCGAGATTGCATTTAATTGCACTGACAGCAACTGTCTGACTGCTGGACTAAACACAATCGCACATTGCTGGAGGAACCAGTGAGCTAAAGAGATAACATAGGAAGCACAAAAATGAAAGGGCCACCCAGATAACACCATGCCGTGTGAGCCAGAACGAGTTTTCTTTACAACACGTACAAAAGACCCTGCACAGGGTCCCGGGGTGATTGAACCCACAAAAGAAGGAAGGAGGGGGCTGAGGTCAGTAGCGGCTTCATCAAGGTGCACTCGGCTCAATTCTCTTTTTCATTAAGACTAGTATTGGAGACTTGTTGATCGAGGAGCCCTGGAGGATCAAACCTACAGTGTTGCATTATATTTTTTTCTGTTGGGTTCTGTTTTAAACTTAAGTTTTGCACCGTGCAGTTTACATATGAAAGTGTGTTCCTTACTGTTTTGCTTTGGGCGTTCTTTTTGTTTTCCGGAATTAAATATGTATATATTGAATAAACCAAACTAATATCTGAAGAAAAGGACTGTGCATTTCTTTCATCAAGAAACAACTACTCACTACTTTTAAGAACTACTTCACACACACATATCTTTGCAGTGAAAATAACTTATTTTCATTAAGTATAACGCTTAACCTTATTAAAAACAAATCTACATTCTGAAAAGCTTGAACCGCTAGCATTTAAGGGTCCTGAAGCTTCGTTATTAACTGAAGAGTTTAAACAGTTGCTCTGATTTGGTGTAGGAAAGTAAATGCAAGACTCATTCAAACAAGGAAAAACTATCATCTGAATAAAGTACTGAAAACAAGATTTGACAGTATTCTCAAAACAGCAGGCTGTATTCCATAGTGCTGTTAGTAAGCAAACTTGTTAAATTTGCAGATGACACAAAAATAGTAGGCGTGGCAAACACTGTTGCAGCAGCAAAGGTCATTCAAATGATCTAGACAAGACTCAGAACTGGGCACACGTGGCAGATGACATTTAATAGAGAATTTATAAATTAAAAATTTATAAAATATCATATGGGAGATTCTGAAATTGAAGAAGGAATCTATGAAAAAGAACTAGGAGTTTTTGTTGACTCAGAAATGTCTTCATCTAGACAATGTGGGGAAGCTATAAAAAAGTCCAACAAGCTGTTTGGATATATTGTGAAAAGTGTTGAATTTAAATGAAGGGAAGTAATGTTAAAACTGTACAATGCATTAGTAAGAATATACAAGTAATATTGTGTTCAGTTTTGGTCACCTTGCTGCTATAGAAAGAGTGCAAAGAAGAGCGACCAGAATTATTCCGTGTTTAAAAGGCATGTCGTATGCAGACAGGTTAAAATAATTGAATCTATTCAGTTTTAAACAAAAAAGACTACGCGGCGACCTGATTCAAGCATTCAAAATTCTAAAAGGTATTGACAATGTCAACCCAAGGGACTTTTTCGACCTGAAAAAAAGAAACCAAGGACCAGTGGTCACAAATGGAGATTATATAAAGGGGCATTCAGAACAGAACATAAGAGACACTTTGTTTATACTGAGAATTGTGAGGGTTTGGAACCAACTCCCCAATAATGTTGTTCAAGCTGACACCCTGGGATCCTTCAAGAAGCTGCTTGATGAGGATCAATTCAATTCTGGGATCAATAATCTACTAACAACCAAACGAGCAAGATGGGCCGAATGGCCTCCTCTTGTTTGTAAACTTTCTTATGTCCTACAGTTTTACACTTACAATTGTGTGGCTGTTTCTCCCAAAACAAAGAACCATAGCTTATGACTTTTAAAATTAAATCAGCGATAATAGTGTCACATCTTTCTCAATAACTTGACTGTACAAGTTTTAATTCCAAATTAAATTAACTAGGGTTCCACCTGTAATTTGTAACTTATGTTTCTCATCAATAAATTTACATATGCTGTTTTAACCCTTTGCGGGTCCTATGTTGGACCAGGTCCGACATTATAATTTTCCCTTTCCAGTTCGATGTCGGACCCTGTCCGAAATCATCAAAAAGATGTAAAGCACAGTCGTTTTTTCTCCAGAAAAATCCAAGAAAACCTTTCAATGGCCGAGTGAAACCGAAAAAAAAAAGGCCGTATCTCGTAGCCCTGTCCACTATAGAGATAACACGGACATAACAAAGGAGATAGCTGCTTCCGCATCCAGCGCTCAAAGAATATCACAGACATTTGCAGAGCTTTTTGAGATGTTATAGTAATAAATTGTAATATTGATGTATGTGAAAAATACAGAGAACAAGAGGTAGGGCTTGGTTGTAGATACTGTACTGAGTGTCCTTTTGCGATTCAATGGATTTTAAACCTGTTTTACTCAGAGGAAAAAAAATCAATTTTAAACAGCATGTGTAAAATAAACAGCGCGGTGAAAATAAATTGGACCTGAGGCATCTGACAAGCGCTGAATAAATGGACTGCAAAGGGTTAACTGTCATCGCTTCACACAAAGTAAACAGTTTTTACTTAATTATTATTGTTCAAAATTGAAGATTACATAACATGGCTAGGCAAAGGTCTGAATGCAGCTACTAACAATTACTAGGCACGAAACCCCAGACCCACAAGCAGATAAGAACTGGAACTTGAAGCATATGTGAAGTAAGATCATGTTCAGCACATACTAGGATAGAAACAAAAATGATACCCCTCTTCCCTCAGTATATAATGAGTAAAAGTTAAATATTAAATACATTAATATTCTTATTTTTGTAATTTACTGTTGTAATTTCTATATATTTGTGTATATAAATCAGTGGTCATGAACCCAAAATAAATGGTACTTTTCTTAACTTTTAATATAGTGTTTCAAACATATCTAAATCGGTCTTCATGAATTTATTAAACAAACATGCACATACTGTGCAGTGCTACAGTTACACCCCTGCTGTTTTTATGTATTTATTGTTAATAAATAGAGTATTGTAGTACACTTGTGGACATTTACCTAACCTGTCAAAGTTATTTTTAGCCTTCTTGTTAACGACCGAAAAGTAGGACAGTCTCGCGTTACGCTTTTTATCAGATATTACAGACAGTGGTGTAGTGATAAATAAGTTTGGAGTTTAACAGATAGATTGAACAAATAAACATGAACAGATTGATTGTTATTGTCTTTTCCAATGAGCATGCAGAGAGGCTACATATTGACCCTCGCTGAAGAAAATGGCCCCCTAAAATTTTGGGAGGGGGCCACATTGACCCCCAGTCTGTAAGTCCTGAAGCAAACACAGTGTGTGTGTCTGTGTGTGTGTCATATATATATATATATATATATATATATATATATATATATATATATATATATATTGATAACATTTTTGTATTTATTTTTTACAATTTAATTCTGCACAATTGTTTTTGTATATAAAATGAAATCAACCAATAAAAGATCTGCATTTTCTCTCTGAGGCAGACTAATCATAAATGAGCTGAGGTGATACATAAACAATTGAAGGTATTTAGTAGGTGTAACCAATGTGAGTCAAAGATCTACCTCTTGTTATACAGGTGTCCAATCATCAGTGAGCAGAGGTGGGACATATTTGGGAGTTTAACCAATGGGAAAGTAAAAAAAATATGCTCTGGTTTTATAGCTGTCTAATCATTAGTGAGCAGGTGCGGTGTAAGAATATCTGAATTTCGCACAGTATTGCTTAGTCTAGAGACCGTTATTGAGAATTGTATTGATAACTTTGAAGCAATATTTCGAATTGCTTTATAAAAATTTTCAGTCGGTTTTCAAGAATTTAACATCACAAATACCTGAACTGACACAGGTAGGGAAGGGATATACCTGGCACTTCCAAAATTGAAATTATAAAAGAGGGCACGATGAAGGCACCAATTCCTCAAATAGACGTAATTATGTGGAATTGCTTTCACTGATTTCTGACCTACGAGAGCATGTTTAAGCATCACTTGTCAATAGCCACAGTATTCTTGGGTGTGTGTAGTGGCTTAATCTCTGGTAGTACAGGAAGGAAGCTGAGTATGTACTGTAGCTATAATGGTAGATTAAACCACCGACGATGGAAACGGCTCAGCTGTCTTGTGTTTTCAGGAATGTGACTGACAGTGGCCCAAAAGAATGCTTGTTCTGTGAAAATGAAAATAATAATAAAAATGCTTTAAAAAGACCAAATTCGTTGGTCTAGTTTAGTGTTTTTTTTTTTGTATTACTATGCAGGACAGCCGCTATAATATCGTTACCTTTATTAAAATGTGCACAGATTAATCTACTGATTTTAATAAATTAACCGATCAAAATTTTTAATTGATTTGACAGCCCTAATAGATGGATGGGAAGGAGGGGATATTTAATTATTTTGTTTTGAAGGCTATTTCTTGATTTAAAAAAAATAAAAATAATAATTTCGAAGTCTGAATATAATGTAGAATTTTGTACAGTATTGTGTACTGTACCTCCTGAGGGAACCTTGTTGAAAGATACATTTTTATTTCTTAAAACCTGAAATAAGTGATATTTAACTTTGGAGTTGTTTAGAATCGAAACATGCTATTTTTAAAACGGGTATGCATGTGTGGAAGTGTTTGTTTTTCTGTCCAGCTCCATGTCTATTTTCAGATCTCTGCAGTTGCGACTTTTCCACTCTAGAATTGTGTCGTTTTCAAAAAGGGTTTTCATACTGCAGATCTGCCTTGACTAGTTAGCTGACGTGTTGGCTCGACTAGTTGTTGTCTGACGAGTTGACTCGTCTTGTTGTTAGAACACATTGATTTTCACACCTCCCAGCTGACTTACAAGGGAAACTATACTTTTATATACTTGCTTGCAGTTTCATATGGATATGGAAGTCTCTCTCAGCCATTTTAATAAATAGGTATAGCTCAAAGTGAGCGTTTGCAAGGTGGCCTGAAGTCTGTGTATTGAATCAATGATCAGGTGTTCTTTCAGAAGGGCCTGGGATGGGGATGGTAGTATGTTATGAATGTAAAGAATTGAAGGCAAGTTGTTTCACGTTCTAAGAGTCTTTCAATACATTTGTTGCAGTACTGAACATGCATACACATTTACCAGCATTTCTTGTTGCTGCTGTATGGCACTTCTGCTTCAGCAGGCCTTACTGCTTGTGTTACAGTATCAGTCGGGTCTAATAAATGCTTATTCACAGGACGTTTGTAAGCGGTCTTGAACGTCAGCTGTCCATGTTCATACCTTTTGTTAGCTGAATCAATGAACTTCAGATCTGATGGGATCTTTAACATTTGAAAGTGTTGGAGTGGGTAACAGTACTTGTGTCCTGGATCTACAGCTCTAATGTTTCATGTTGGTTGCAGTAAAAGAAAGGAAGGAAGAAAAGGCAATATTAAGGGAAACACAAACACAGTGACGAGCAGGGGTCCTAGGAATTTGTTTGCTGTGGAATAATGTGGAAAAACACTTGGGATGGGACAAAATACATGCAAGGCTTTTTTTGTTTGTGCGATAACCAAATCAATGCACTTACCATATGTAATCATCAACACAGGCAATTTTGCTTTAAATTTAAGTAAACATACTGGTTCAGTAAAACTGCTTCTGGTGTACAGAGGTCAGTGTTGAAGGAGGCGCACTGTCACATTCATGTTGGTAAGTGCCTGTGGTTTACTTCAGTAATGAGTCTGTTACTGATCACGCTGTTTTAAAGATGCCAAAAACGATAAAAATCACCCATAAAGACCTGGTCAATGATTTTGGTGACAAACTCGGAGAATGCTTTGTGTCTTAACTGTTATTCAATAGCACTGTTTGTGTATCTTGTAATGTGACGGGGTCCTTTTATTTAATTGCGGAATAACACAATTAATATTTTTTCCCCCCATAGAATTTAGTTTTTTTTTTTTTACTGCAGAAAGCTAGGATCCCTGGTGATGTGTATACAGTATATATAACATAAGTGGTGGTAGAGCAGTTGAGGATTAGCAACGAAAAAAAAAAGTCTTACCATTCATTTTCTGTGCCATAATCATGTGACTGAAAAACAAAAACTGCTTTGAGAGTAGGAGAAGGTTGCTCACAGTGGAGCTGTTCTGTGATTGGCTGCAAGTGAATGAAAATCCTAAACGATTGACCCTGTAGCAGCTGCAGTGGCTAATAGAACTGTGTAAAGCACGTACAGATGGCAGCGTTTTCAGCTCCCTCCTCCCTCCGGCTCTGCTGCTCTTGTGATCATGTTACAGGTACAGCAGGCACACATTGGAAAGAGCAGTAAATACTCTGTAGTACAGTGTGTCTCAAAGGGGATTGTCTTGTGCAATTTGCTGTGTATTGAGGCCAGATTTTTCTATGCTTTAGGAAGTTAGACAACATTTTTTTTTTTTATTTCCCAAACAGAATAAAGGCAAAGAATCCTAAATTATTAACCATAGACATTACAAACTGTACAGAGAATTGCAAACAAAATAGTTTCTACAGCAATAGAGCAAAACACCCCGCCATTCATCTCTGCTTTCCATGTGTTCACATTCCTGCGTGCACTCGCACCAACAAACAAGTGAGCACTCCTCATATAGTAATAGTGGGCCTGGTTTTGTTTACAGAAATTGCATATGTTTACCTGTTAATTAAAACTATATTTGTATTCATAAATCTTGTGTTTTCTATGTATTGCTGTATGCTGTTTACAAAGAAGTTGTTCATTGCATGCCATGGTATTTACAAACAGCTTTTTTTTGTTTATTGTGTATGATGTTTTGTGTTTTTGAAAAAGAATGTTTTTAATTCAATTAAGTATTTTTTTGTGTGTGTATGTATGTACATACATACATATATATTATATATATATATATATATATATATATATAGAATATATTACTGGCACACATACTCTTCAATCAGTCTTATTTTACTGGCACACATGGGCTTAAATGAGTCATGTCAATGTTGTATTTATACACCCATTATTTCTTTTTTTTTTTCCTAATAGTATTTTATAGCAATTTCATGGGTAAAAATAGCAACTGAAATTATTTCAAAATCTGTTATGGGTTAGGAATGGATTGTTTTATTCCCCGCCAAGAAAGCATGAGTGTTCAGTGGTTGAATTTCATTTTTAGAGCATACATATACTGGCCGTTCATATTAAAAGGTAATATTGAAAGGTAATTAACGTTAAGCCACGAACTGAAATTTGTTTCAGATGGCACGGTGAAAAGGAAAACGAAAGCTAAATACAATTTTGGTTAGTTCTTTGCACAGTTACAGAAGAGAGTGTATGGATGGGAGCAATAATAAACTGAATGATCTACTGTAGCTTTTGAATACTGTAGCTGTGGCTTTTTAAAATTTTTTGTTGCATTTTTTTTTTTTTTTTTTTTTTGCAGGTGTTTTGGTTGACTAGCATTGGCTGCACAGTATGGATGTATTGACGTGTAGGTTATTTTTCCGTTTGTACTGTAGCCCTGGTGCCTGTTCCCCAGACCTTGGTAAGCATTCCTGTAAACGAACCTTCCCCCTCCCAGAGGCAGAACTTGAAGCATTCTGGGCACTTAAGCTTCCTTATTAGAATCAAAAAATCTGCTTTGCCTCAAATGGGATGCCTTTTAACAAGACTCAAAATCAGAAGCATATCATGGCACAAAATGAGTAAAAAAGAGAAAAAACGATTTGACTGACCTAATGAAGGGACTTGCACCCCCCCAGGTTCTTGAAAGTAAGCGTGTTCATGCTGCAGCTTGTGTTTCTGTTGGCCAGACTAGATTAGCTTTTAATTCATGCGTGCAGTAAGTCACTGCTGCTGAAAATTGATTTAATGTGCTTTTGTCTCATTGTCTCGGACTACCTGATGCATGGAAGCATTTTAAACTCTTGAAGATAATTTTTTTGGAAACACTGAAAGGGGAGTTTATTGGTTGCAGGCCAATAAACACCTCAGTGTTTTGATCAGGAGCACAAAGCAGTACAGGGATCTTCTTTTAGCAAAACCGATTATTAGGGTTAGGCCGGCATTATTTCGCCAACAGACATTTCTGTTTATCTATAGGGACAGTACTGTGCAAGTCCAGCACTGAAGCAACATGACCACCCTGACCTTTTATTGGCTTTTACTTGTATTCTTTTGGGGTGTATTGGACATTACACGAATATCCAAAATGTACATTTGGAGAGTTACCCTTAAAGTTTTTTACCTTTTTTGGGGTGAACCCCCCCCCCCCAAAAAAAAAAAAAATCTGAAAAAAAAAAAAAAAAACTGAAATGTAGTATTCTTTTATTTGCTGTAGCTTCTGGTACTGAATCATAGCTTCTGACTCTGCATCATAACTCAATAAAAACACCAGCGATTTAAAAAATATATAAATAAATAAATAAGTGCAAATGAAGGGTGAATTTGTTAAATAATATATGTCAGTGCTCGAAGTAGTTTTCTGTAGGCTACCATAAATTAATGTCAATTAATGTTTTCCATCTATTCTATAGGGAATTTATATATATAAATAAATATATAAATTAATTACACATTACACTGCATTTCCCGCATTTCCATTTCCACCTGCATAAAAATAACATTACGGTATCATGTGAATCCAGACCCACGCTATAGTTCAAGATTCCCCCCCCCCCCACCCCAGGGACCATTTATTTATTTATTTTTTTGAATAATCCTGCAGTAGAACTATGCTTTATTGAAGGTATCATAAGGGTTTACTGTACTTAAATTAACAACCAACAACAATCATATTGTTGTTGTTATTATTAATGAACATGCAGACCAGTGCGGTCAAGCCCAATGCTAACAACTGAAGAGAGCAGACAGCAGAAAATACTGAAATTTATTATAAAACAAACTAACATACCATAAGAAGTTGAAAGCAGCAACATCACAAATAAATAGAGGAGAACGAGTCAACTTCTGAAAGGGAAGCGCCCTCAACATCCGAGTCTTCGTTTTCTGAGCCAAGGAGGAGGAGCCAAGGAAATTTCTGAGTTGAACTGGTTAGTTCAACAATCAGGGCTAATGCACTGCAGTTATTGTAGTCATAGCAGGCTGTTCCTCTTAAGAAAGAACCAGTAGTTAAACATAACAGTAGTGCGTCATGCAAAGGCTCAGCAGTATATTTTAGGAAAGCAAACACAACCTACAGAGCGGAGAATCTCCATGTGTTTTCATCAAACAGAATCAAACAGCAGCAAAGCACAGAAAGAGGATATGAGGAACACAGATTACTTTATTACAATGGAAGAGGTCCCTTTCACAAAGTATTGTCCAGTGCTGAAATGACCAGCACAATTGCTGCACAAAAGGAAAATGTACTGAAAACATAGCTCTTAAATGGTGTTCATTTGTGGTGGATGGTATATACATCTTATCCAGGAGGGAAAGCCAATCTGCTCAACACGCTCCATGCAAATGTTACATTTCACACTTTGTTTTCATTTTATTTAGAAATACATACTGCTTCATTTTATGATATGTTATTATTTATTGCTCTGGCAGTTAGTTTAACAAAATACGCCCCGGGGGAGCATTGGTGACACTGCCACTGACACATACATGTACTAGCCTGTTGAAAACATATTTGAAATGTATGTGGCTCATGAGTCATATTCTGTGTTATCAGACAATACTATGAGAACTACTACAATTACAGAATGATAGCTAATGTTAGATTTGAACGCTGCAAACAATTAAAGTCAGTAAAAGCTTGACTCTTACCGTTTCAGAATCGTTACTGTATTATGTCTCTGCAGGCTGGATTTTGATAACTTATTTTTAAAAACTAAGACTAGCATATCTTACCATTTTATTTTTCTGTTATATATTCAGTATATGTATTACTGTATACAATAACTGTTTATATATATATATATATATATATATATATATATATATATATATATATATATATATATATATATATATATATATATATATATATGTTACTGTTATTACTGAATTGCCACTGGGATTCTGGTAGTGCATTTTGTAAATTTGAGTCTGACTTTAGACAACCTGCTGTTTCCCTGTCCTTTACAGAGATGCTAGAACCAGGTTTGTCATCTAAATGAATGCTTTGCCTCGCAGGCTCAGACGAATAGCCTTTATGTTCTGCTGCTGCAGATGTAAATGCCATGATTAGAAGCACATCTGGGTCAACCACGTGACGTCACGAAGCTTCATTTCACTCTGAAAACATTTGGACTGCTTCATAAAGATGCACACACACAATATATATTTTTTTTTTTTTTATCTCAAATATGTTTTTTCTTTTTCTTTTGTGTAAGCAAAGGATAATTTGCTGTGTGTGCGTGTGTAAATGAATAATATAGCGCTGCACATCTCCACGTATCGCTACAACTGTTTAAATAACATATCTGTAATTACGCTTTTCCTTAATCTCCTGACAACTTTTTACACTTATAACTTTAAGGTTTGTAAGGTTTCTTTTCAAAAATGTCTGCTGTAGTGCACTGATAGTGTAAGGATTATTGCCAGGGGTTCACATAACTTTTAGCATTACGTTCTCGCATGAGTACCAGCAGAAATGGTTTGGTACACACCAAAATTAGGGGACGTCATCCAAGTTGCTGTCTTGCTCTGCCTCCTCTGACAGTTCAAACAATTGGGGTGAAAGTATCAGAGACTACAATAATAATAATATCTGAATTATTTCAGTATCCTACCACCATAATGCTGCCCTGGGGATTCAAAAGAAAAACAAACACTTTGTCACTTTTAGTGTTGTTGAATATGTTCGCACAACTATGTTCATATAAAGATATAACTGTGGGCGAAAAATATATTTTAAATAAATTGGTTAAATGTATTTTACTCGCATTTAAATCTAACAGCTTTCAAACATTGGCACCTCCTCTCACCCCCACTCAATTTGAGAAGTGAAGCTTCAGCAAGCTTCTTTAATGCCACTCCCTGTAACAGCATCCCTGTTCTCTGAATGGAGACCTTAATAGAGATCTCTGCTATCAATGGTTGTTTCAAGTGCCCTTTAAAAGAAAATTATTGATGTTATGAACTGGAGCGGTTCCACCTATCACCTAACATAAAAACTTCAAGCAGCCAATGATGACGCTAGCAGGGAGGGACTGTAGTTAAATTGGAACCTTCTCAGAGGTCGTTGACAGAGCCAGAAGTCAGGCACGTATGGCTCACCTTGCAAGTGTGAGCACCCTCTACTGCCTTTATGAAAAATGCTTTCAGTTAAAAACGTACTGATATGTAAGCATTTGTGTCTTAAAGAACACTATGGAAGTCCACATTTCTTTATTGGTTAACCCCTGATTATTTGTCAAACAGGTAACATAGCAATAACCGTTCAGGATGTGGTACAGAACAGAAAAGCCAGAGCGCTTGTTATGTTCTTGCAGTGATTTAGAGGATCTCAAACCCCAGTGCCCTAGAGCGGACATTTTGAACAGAGCTTTGAACCAGACTTTAAAGGTTATAAGTATAAAAAGTAGTCAGGATGTTAACAATGAAAAGAAACATTTCAGCAGTTGGAGCAACACGTGGGGACGTATAACACTATATTTTTTGGAACCCTGCTACTTACTTTTAGTCTTTTAGACGAGTAACTTTGAGTTTATTACAATTTAGGCAATTTAGGCAAAGTTAATTTTGTATTTTGTTTGAGAATATAGGTCCTGATTTTGAGGAAATGTGGTAAAAACACAAACATTAGGGCGAAGTGCTTTGCAATTGGGTAGGGTTGCGTTGTCCCCTTCATGTTGTAATTTTGAAGAGAGGTGGCTTTCTGTTAGCACTGACCAATGAAGAAAAAGTGGGAGTCAAAAACAGCTAGGAAATCAAGAGCAAGGTGCCAGGAGCATTTGTTTATAGCACTATTTGTTAATGCAGTATTTTGAAATGTTCACATTCCTTGAACAATTTTTCATATGTGATTGCAGTGTTTCGTTATATATTTATGAACATCAGTTATTCTTTAATGTATATATTTCCAGCCTTTTGCACGGTTCGTCCATTCTCCTTCCTTTATAGCAGGGGTAGTCACTAGGTGAACCGTAGTATATTTTTAATGGATGGCCAAGTTATATGCCAGTCTTAACCAACTTTCTTACGTCAGCATGGTACAATAGGGTATAGTACAGTACAGTAGGTGTCACTGCGATAGGAAGTATTAGATACACAGCGAGTGCTATGAGTTAAACAAAATGTACAGCAACAGTATTAGTGGCTGTAATGAAGTGACAGTGCTGTAGTGTGCGTTGGCAGCAGTTTGATCAGTTCCTGGTTTTTACTATCATTTCAATACGACACACTCAAGCTTGTTACTGTACCTATATACTGTGGCAAATCAATCCCATGTTAAAACCTGGAATGGGGGAAACTGCTATAGCACAGGTGTCTTATTTCCATCTCTGAGTTACTTCCAGTAGTTATTCATTTTTTTCAATATTCTTAAGATGTAAGATTCTAAAGGCCCGCCCTTCGGTGCACTTGGCCAAAATCAAAAAACTCACTTTTCAGTGATTTATTTTCTCCCTCACAACTTCGTGTGTGTTTATTGTTTGCAAGCAGTAGAAAAAAAAAAAAAACAAATGTCTGTGTGTGATATTCTTTGAGCACTGGAAGCAGCTATATTCTTTGTTTATGTCCGTGTTGTCTCTGTGATGCAGGTGCTATGTCTATTGCTCAGATCCCCCCCCCCTTTTTTTTTTCTTCTTTTTCTTCAACTTCTCTCTGCTCTTATCAGTCTCACCCGGCCATTGAAAGTTTTTTTTTGGGGGCTTTTTCTGGACAAAAAACGACTAGAGACCTGTGCTTGATGTCTTTTTGATGTCGTACCAGGAGAATTGTAATGTCGGACCTGGTCCGACATAGGCCGCAAAGGGTTAAAGGACATGTATTCACGCATTTGTCCCGCGCAAAAATATCTCCGCTTCACTTTTCAAGGAAGCGTCTTCATGTTTTCCGTGCTGCCATTCGGCCTCTCCTTAGCCCTTCAGACATATTCAAAGTGCATAGATGCCATCCTAGCCCCTTGCAGCTGCAGGGGATCAGGGTGTTGAATTACCTGGACGACTGGTTGAGCTGTCCCCAGTCACAGGAAGGGGCAGTGTCCCATACAGCAGTAGTGACAGAGCATCTGTCGAGGCTGGCATCGTCCAATTCTGTCAGTTTTTTTCATTTTATGATTTCAAGGTGAATAAACCTGGCTTATTTTGTGGGAATGTCACGTTCATACCTTCTGCAGATACTAGGTCTGTCAGCACAGAGATTGCCCAAACGTTCAGAAAGTACCAGCTAACTTGGGAAAATGTGGCTTCGACTTGCACAGCTTCTGCTTCATCATACATGCCAGGGATATTAAACTTAATCAGAAACCAGAACTGCTGCTCATCATATTCCACATGTAAATTGCATACTGAGATTTTTTTTCCCTGTGACTTCATTTTTTTATAATTTTTTTTTTATCGATATTTGTTCCAATTGAAAACAATTTAACTTTTTTTTTTTTTTACCCTATTTCTACTGTAGAGCAACTTGTTTTGTTGTGCAATTACATAGTGTAGACCTATTACTTGCAGCCTGCGGTCTCTCATGTGTTCACTTAATACACAGAGTACACAAACAAGTAAGGGAAGCCAGTGCAGTGTTATTATTATTTGTTTATTTAGCAGATGGCTTTATATCTAAGGCGACTTACAGAAACTAGGTTGTGTGAACTATGCATCAGCTGCAGAGTCACTTACAACGACATCTCGCCCAAAAGACAGATCACAAGGTTAAGTGGCTTGCTCAAGGTCACCCACCCAGTGAGTCAGTGAGCGAGCCAGGATTTGAACCGGGGACCTCCTGGTTACAAGCTGTTTTCTTTAACCACTGGACCACACAATCACACAGCAGTAGCGAGAGCTGGCCTGTGATTTTGCTACCTTTTAGTCATGGTTTAAAAAAAAAAAAAGGCAGGAACAAAAATGTTTAGAATGAGAGTAACAGGAACACATGATTGAATAGTTGATAACACTATTTTAAGAATTGGCAAGTATTAGTCATTTACTTGTAACTAACAAGCACTTAATAGATCATGTATAAGCACTGAATAGAGCTTTGCAAGGTAGTTGTTACACCTAGTTCCACACATGCCTTATTAACAGCTAACTGGGTATTAATAAAGGATTTGCACTTCCTATTCTGAAATGAAGTCTGTTCTTGTCCAGCTAAGGGCTTACTGTCTACTTTTTGATTGTAAATACCTTAGTAATAAAGCAACTAATCAAAGTGGAGGTTTTTTTTTATTTTTATTTTTTTTTTAAAACCAAGCATTCCTTTACTTTGTTTTGTTTTCAAACATGGATGCTACAGATGCTTTTTTTTATGTGGACATTTAAACTGTGACAAAATGTAATCTTTCTATTACTAAAAATACACAACAGCTTTTAATGATTAATTACAAACATAGACCTTCACCAACAGAACTTCTCATGTCCTGGCGAAAGCTAACAAGGTAGTTAGTAAATTATGTCAAAGATTAATGATACAAATTGTGCTGCTTTGAAAAGTGACCGTAAGAACTCTTCCCTAGTGTGTGAAAGTGGTTCAGAACACTGGTTTTAAAGCATGCATTTCAGACTTGCAGTATAGTGAACTCCAGAGAGACTCCTTCTGTGTGGGCCACGCCACTTTTCCACCCACCACTTCACTGGAATCAAGGATGAAAAGACACAGGGCGATGGTGTGGGGCTTCACCAAGCCTCTTATTTGGCAACTGTTAAACACAAACAGTAGTGCACGTTCCGCTGTCCCGCTGCATTCCCAGCTACAGCTGGAACAGCAGTACAAAGCAAATTACTTTCAATGTTTTTGCACACAAGTACATTACAACAACCCATTTCAAACATTATAACATGTTAACGAGTGAAACATCGCTTTCTTCTACCTTCATTCTCTATAGTATGTAATGTTATGGAGGAAGGATAAAGAACACGGTGAACAGCTTTCCAATATTTTATATCTTTTCATTGGAGTTATTAAACATAATTTTGTGTTTTTTATCTAATATGGAAATAATATAAACGTCGGTGATAAAATTAAAATGCAACTCTTTCTATCAAGGGCAAAATTAGGGGTGCAACAATTAATTCATGTATCGATTATTGATCATCTGTCCTTAAATTTTCAGAGCTTCGATTTACATATTGGTGAATCGATGCATCACATTAGAACCCAGTTTGAAGTCTCCTCTTGCCGGGTTGCATTAAAACCTTGAGTGTGTGAGAGTGTGCTGCTTTTGTTTCAAAGCATGTTGTGTTTGGATTATATGGCAGTATTGTATAAAAAGATATGTTGATATGTTTCCCACCATACTGTAAGTGGAATATTACCAAAAGCCAGGAGTGTGTCTTAGTTCAGTTGACACCATCTGACTATCTTGTCAGTCTTCGCTACCTACGTCACGTGATCTCCGCGTCCCACATGACCATCTACGGGAAAAATAGAATACTGTGCATTTTGCCAGCTTGCTGTGCCATGAGACACCTTTGTAAATATAAGCAATTAAAATGACGATCGTGCTTCACAGATCTCAGAGCCAGATCGTACCATTAATACCACAAGTATTACGTCCTTAATTTCCATCAAGCTGTCTTACAGTGGAATAAGAGATATTTCTAGGGCTAATTATGTCTTTTTCAACCCTAACCAGAGACCACAACTGAAAAATAAAGAGCCTCTTATTAAAATGATCCCCCCTACACCACACGGTATGTGGCACCACCCGCACTCGCAGAGTTTCTGCTGCGCTATAGTAACTCCCCACCGCACAGACACAACAAATATATCAACAAAGGAGAACAGGATCGATCTCTGATGTGCAATCTGATGAAAATTCACATACTTGTTCCTATCCACATTACATTCAGCACCTCTGAAGTTTTGTTGGTGAAGGTCTATGTTTGTAATTAATCATTAAAAGCTGTTGTGTATTTTTAGTAATAGAAAGATTACATTTTGTGACAGTTTAAATGTCCACATAAAAAAAGCATTTGTAGCATCCTTGTTTGAAAACAAAATAAAGTAAAGGAATGCTTGGTAAAAGAAAAAAACAGTTAGAGTAAACCCTCCACTTTGTTTAGTTGCTTTATTACTAAGGTATTTATGATCAGCATGCAGTCGGTAAGGCCTTAGCTGGACAAGAACAGACTTCACTTCAGAACAGCAAGTGCAAATCCTTTATTAACACCTAATTAGCTGTTAATAAGGCATTTGTGGGAATAAGTGTAATAACTACCTTGCAAAGCTATATTAAGTACTTAGAAATGATCTGTTAAGTGCTTGTTAGTTACAGGTAAATGACTAATATTTGCCTAATTGGTGATGCTTAAAATAAAGTTACCGGATATGGTATATAGAGAATGCAAATAACATGTAACACATGATTAAATATTATATATAGACTCTGCTATTTGCCATATAACCTTTATTTCTTGATAGCAAGGGTGGTTCCCACTCCAAAGTGAAAAGGTTACCTTTTGAAGTAAATCTCTTTTAATCTTAAATGCTGTTTTATTGCCAAATACTAAAATCTATTTTCCCCACTCCTCATTTTGGAAGTGCTACAGTTAATTAAATACAACTTCAATTTTAAAGCAAATTTTATGTTTTAAATTATTTAATCAATGAAGAGCATCTAGTGCATGTTATATTTTCTCATACTTTCAGTGGGAATTCAGAACATCTGTTTAGTGGAGACATGACTGTAAATACAGTAAATGGGCAGGTTTTAAAATCTCCATTCTAAAAATAACTGTTTTTGTATGATTAATATGTTAGAATTTCTGAGTATTAAGATATAATCCTAATTTTGAGCTATTCATGTCTATCTTAGAACTGTAGTGTGTAACACTAAACACCTGTGGAGTGTCCCATATGTTCATATACTGAGTCGTGTACAGTGCTGTACAGTACATGGGGCAGTCTGCTGATGCACTGTGCTGCTCACATGGAATAGTTATGTTTTTGTCCATAAATACTCTTAAAGAAAAACTAGTACTAGCATAGTGTATTTACAATATTACAATTTTAACCAGTTCATGCATGGCACCAAGACGACTTTAAAATTTGTTTCATAAAAGGATAAACTGTATAAGCTTTTACCAGAAACATGAAAAAAAAAATATACAGGAGAATGTGTTCATTTGTGCTGCAGCTAATGCACCCCATATAAGGAAAGTGACATCTATCACAACTGTATGCCTTCAATAGTACTTGCCTGAAGTTTTTAAAGAAACAGAGATTAAAAGCTAGAGTTTAACAGTTACATCTATCTGTGACAACAGCAAAGAAAAAACTAAACAAATGCAGCTACAGTAGACTATAGCTCGAACCCCGGTAATCCGAATGGACCAGAATGTTTGCCGAGATGTAAAACTTTGTAACAGCTGTCTCCCATGTTTTTAATTTTATTTTTAGGGACCATTACTGATTTCTAATTTTAAATGTCCTTCAAATCTCAGAGACATAAAACAAAGACTTAGACAAAGTACAGTACACTTCAACTACTATAGCATATGTTTTGTGGTTAGATTGTAGAATTAAAGATTTACGACATGCTCTGAATAGCGTCAAGTCAGATTTTCAAAAGGTTTGGTGGTGGTGGTGGTGGTGGTCGTGGTGGTTTCCTGTAGTTGTTAAAATAGGCAGCAATAGAGTTTAAGTGTGAAAAATCAATACAGTGTAACACATTTGTTTATGCAAATATCACAGTGGGGTTGACACTGTACGTGCTGTAGCTGTGGGATGGATTGCACTTTCTGTGGTTGAGTATACAGCACCTGTTGCCTTTCACCTCTCCAGCAGGAAAATTGTTCCTTCCCCTTACTGTACCAGTTATGCTATTCTGCAAGTAATTACTGCAGACTTTATTGCCAAGATGACAATATGTTTAACTCACTGCTGACTTGCAGCACCTATCCAGACTCGAATTGAAGGCCTGCACTGAGATATCCACACTTCTGCAGTTACTGTCACCTAAGAGAATTTGTATACTAATATTATTGATTCATAAATAAAAATAATATTTAACAAAGTATGTCTTTTCTTTTTTCAGTGTGAAGTTGATGATGACTAAAGATTATCATTTATTCTACTGCTGCAGAAATGCCTTGGGGGTGTTTTTTGGAATAAATCCAAGGTGAGCTTTTTAAAATGTACTTGACTAAATTGTCACGCTTTCCATCAGTTGCAGTGACAGCGAGTTGATTGCCTATTCAGCTGTGTACAATAATTGCACCCCCTCATAATAGGCTGTTAAAGATCACATATTAGATTTTGTAATTTTCAGATTATAGTTTTACGACAACCACTCTACATATTAGAAACAATCTTTTTTTTTTGCCCCTAGGATTAAAAGTAAATAAATAGTAGCTGTCTGCTGCTTCAGACCGGTTGTTGAAATGTTTTCCGTTTTTTGTTTCTTTTGATCTGTACTCTATCCCATTAAAAATACATTCAAGGTGCGTGTTCCTAGACGAAAAGGTTGGAATTAAAAGAGCTATAAGGTATGTGTTAAAAAGCTCCATCTTCTAATTTCCTTCTGCTGCGCATTCCACATCTTTTAATTTTACTTGCTTAGGAGTAAATCCCTTCATGTCAGACCCTCCCTGTTGTAACGCTGTGCTTAGGGTTACAGAACACCCTGTGGTGTTTACAGGAATTGCACACGTTACTTTTGCTGTGTTGCAGTTTAGCTGGGTTGTGTTGCAGTTTTATATTTTGAAACCTATTGCACACTCTTTTTGAATCCATTAATCACACATCATGGGTCATAAGTCAACCGGGGAATACATTTCTAAACATTTGCTCAGGAGCGTTCGGCTGAATAAAGATTATTCTCTTACAAGGATCACGATGTATCCAGATCATGCTCCCCTCTGCAGCAATGCTCGTTTTTTCTTCTCACACTATGCCACTCATTTCAGTCGGTGCACCAGCATTGTTGCAGAGGGAACATGATAATCTGGATAGACTGTGATGCTTGGTGGGGGGGGGGGATTCTTCTGGTGAACGTTTTCAAGTAAAAGTTGAAAAAAAAAAAGTAATTCCTTAGTTAATTTACCTATGATATGGGAATAAAAATATCAAGGATTATGTTGAAAAATATATTGCTGTGATATGGACAAGTGTTGTAAATACTGCAGGGTGTTCTGGAACACTAACAAAACTGACAAATGTCAGTTTAGTGAGCAAGTGTTTGCTATTTAATGAGAAAAGGATACAGACCATGTTTATAGTATATGGCAAGTTGACAACCCGACTAATCAGTTGTATTTTATGTTAGAGTCTGTTAAAAGGAACAAAAATAAAATAGAGTTGGATATTAATAAATCTAAAACACTGGTATTCATGAAACTGTGCTACTGGTCTAGAAACGTTTGCTAAATATTTGTGACCTTTAAATCAGTCCCATTGTAACATTATGCAATGAAAGTGTTGTGTGGGAGGTAAAAGAAGATGAAAGGCAACTATTTCTGTATTACAACATGGGGGGGTATCTTAGGTATTACAGTTGATGTCTGTAGGCAACTCAAAGGAACATTAATTTTCAGACTGCTGTGATTGTAAAAATGTGAAACACATTGAGGAGTCACTTCTAGATAATATTTTTGGATATACATAATGTGAAACTATAATGCACATATTGTGGTTTGTTTGCAAACTACAGTTACAAAAGCAACTACTCAACATGACGCAAATGAAATTAAATGTAGCCGGATATCGCAATGCTTTGCTTGTTTTGCTGACAGTGCAGTGAATGGGTGTGCCTTGTCATGTGACATCATTTGAAGAACAAGCTATTATTTCAAGGACAGAAAAAAAACCCAAAAACACGCCTCTGAGCAATGCAACAGAAGCGAGAGGAATTTGAGTTGTGCTGTGCTGTTTTTTCCTGGGTGAGGGGTGGGGGCTGGTGTGGGGTGTCATCTGATCAGTAGCTCAAAGGATTTACATTGGTAGTTTGTTTGCTGTCATTAGGAGCAGATGACAGGGGAGATAAGCTGCTGTTTGCGCACGTCCAGGATTAGCATGTGCTTCAGTTTACATTATGACAGGGCTGGCCTGGGCTGTGAGGGAGCTGCTACAGCATGTTAAGAATGATTCCAGTATTGCTATATGATAGAAATTGGAGTTTATTGGACCCATTGATATTTGTCATTACTTTCGCCGTTAGAACATGACAAAGCAGGTAAGGATTGAAAATGGTGTGCTATTAGAAACTGAAGCCAAGTACTGTATAATCTCATAAAATTAATTTACTTTGATAAGGTAAATACCAGACACAAATCAGTTTGTTTCACTTTAATGTTCATTTTGTTCAAGTAATCAAAGAAAACAAAATAAGCAAATATGTTTATCTTACCTTACCATTCGTATTTTTGATTGAATAGTAAGTTGGCAATGTGATATGAAGCATTTTACTTGTACAGTAGGCTGACGTTATAAATTATGCACTGGTCACTAATGATCAAAATGGATTTCTTTTTGGTGACTCTCTGGGAATTTTAAACAAATTACAGAATGGACATATGCTCACATAACCACACTTTGCAGCCTGCACTAATGGCACCATTGCTGGGAGCTTCATGGAGAGACCTGGGATTGGATAGGCATGAAGTGTGACCTAACTTTTGACCCCATTAGGTGGATATAGGAACATCAGTGGTTCAGTAGCTTGCATTGCAGCTGCCCATGCTGTCACATGCTCTGCTGATACTTCTTATTTGCTGTTTTTTTTGTTAAGCAGGATATATACAGTGCCGTGAAAAAGTATTTGCCCCCTGTCTGATTTTCTGCATTTTTGCACATTTCACATTGAATTTGGTCAGATCTTTTTGTGGGTTGTAGTAGTAGATAGAGGGAGTCTGAGAAAAAAAAATCGCCAAAGTCTGGTGCTGCTTCCATTTGTTTGGTGTGCAAGGTAATCAAACATGCAATCTTCAGGTGTGAAAAAGTTATTGCCCCCCCTAGTTAACTCAAACCAATTAAAGGGATAATTTGAGTCAGCTGTTTGAATACTTTGGTTAACAATCAGGCCTGATTTGGGCCAGCCCTGCCCAATATAAATCTGACTAATTTTGGCCCTTACCATCAGAGAAGTTGTCAGCACAAAGGTTCTAGAGGCACATCATGCCACGATCAAAAGAAATTGCTGAAGACCTCTGGAAAAAAAGTTGTTGATGCCTATTAGTCTGGAAAGGGTTGCAAAGCCATTTCTAAGGGTCTGGGGCTCCACCAAACCACAGTCAGGTGAGTCAAAAGTGGAACTTTTTGGCCAACATGGGCCCTGTTATGACTGGCAAAAACCAAACACTGCATTCCACGGTAAGAATCTCATACCAACGGTCAAGCATGGTGGTGGTAGTGTCATGATTTGGGGATGCTTTGCTGCATCAGGACCTGGACGACTTGCCTTCATTGAAGGAACCATGAATTGTGCTCTGTATCAAAGAATTTTATAGGAGAATGTCAGGCCATCCCTCTGTGAGCTGGAGCTGAAGTGCAGCTAGGTCATGCAGCAAGACAATGATCAGAATGGTTGAAGAACAAGAAATTTAAAGTTTTGGAATGGCCTAGTCAAAGTCCAGACCTAAACCCCATTGAGATGTTGTGGCAGGACCTGAAACAAGCAGTTTATGCTCGAAAACCCACAAATGTTACTGAGTTGAAGGAGTGGGCCAAAATTCCTCCACGGCACTGTGAGAGACTGAACAATAACTACATGAAGCGTTTGGTTGCAGTTATTGCTGCTAAGGTTGGCGTAACCAGTTATTGAGTCTAAGGGGGTGATTTACTTTTTTTACACAGGGGCATTGGGTGTAGCACAACTTTAATAAATAAATGAAATAATCATTGTTTTGTGTTTTGTTCACTTAGGGTCCCTTTTCTCATATATTAGATTTTGGTTGAAGATCTGTTAACATTCAGTGTCAAAAATATGCAAAAATGCAGCAAATCGGACAAGGGGAAAATACTTGTTCACAGTACATGTGCTTTTAGACTTGAACGTCGCACTTGTTTAATTTTGTGCATCACGACACTACCAGCTATACAATTTGGAAAAATAAAGCCTCAAACCTGTTGAAATTTAATTAATTTAAATGTGTAGGCTTTATTTTCAAAGTGCATCATCGTAAGTGCCCTGATATAAATATATGTATGAACACTAGCTTCACGTCCAAAAACACTACTTTTAAATAAAGGACTGCATTTTCCCCTAGAAGGAAATCATTTGATTTATTAAACCCTTCAATTGAATCGTCGATAGGACTATGATATGGAGAAAAAATAGTTCTGGAGGGAGAATGTACCAGATGTTCCTTTTTAGCTGTGAAACAAATTAATTTTGCTTTTGTTGAACAGCAAAAATAAGCGTTTTTCATAGGAAAGAAAATAAACGTATTTGTTTGTATATAAGAATAGTTGTTAGATTGATGTGTAAATCTGTACAATAACACCTGTTTTAAATAGCCACATACCCCAGAAGAGACTTTCAATTTTGGAAATTTAAAGAAACTGGTGTTATTTACATATCAGAGGAGTCGGACAAGTAGACATTTCTGATGGTCAAATTAAATCCTAATTAGCACAGAACTCCCTTGAAGTAGAAACGCAAATGACAGGCTTGATTTTAAACCTCTCTGTGTTTTGGGGAGGGGAAATGTCTTCACGCAAGGGGTGGTCAATACGATGTCATTGGGTACGCACTGCAGTTCGGTTGTGCCTGTTTCTGAAGAATCTTTCATTTATTCAGGGATATTGAGATTTTTGTAAAGAAGTCATCTGTGGTGGGGTGAACAGCCAATTATTGTCCCATCCCCAGTCCTTCCTCATTCCTAGAAAATGGATAACATGTTGTAGTACCAGTGCTCTTTTTTGAGATGGCTTGCTGTATTAACATCATTTGCTTTTATTTATCTATTCAAGCATCCCAAGATACTGATTTTAGTTTATGAATTAACAAAAAAATAAATACAAAAACAAAATGCTGGTGAGCTAAGTCTGTAACGGGCGATTTCTTACAAATGGCATGCTCCTCACTGGAGCATTTAAGTTATACTAAGTCATTGACAGTTGTCAAGTCTTTGTCATTCAAATTGTAGTACAGCTAATACTAAATAATAATCTTAAATTTTATGTAGCATCTTCCATAGTGGACCACGATCACAAAGCACTTTATAATATACGAGACTAGGGTATTTGAACTACGCATCAGATGCAGTGTTGCTTATAACAACGTCTCACCGACAGAGGGAGCACAGGGAGGTTAAGTGACTTGCTCAGGGTCACACAGTGAGTTAGTGGCTGAGCTGGGATTTGAACTGGGGACCTGCTGGTTATAAGCCCATTTCTTTAACCACTGGACCACAGCAATGGGGATAAATCCTGCTCTCTGGTTTGGCTGAGATGGTTTACGTAAATGGTGAACTAGGTACAGCAAATTGAGAATACCTTCTCCAGTAAAACCGTATCGTTACGCAGACCTAACACAAACTTTGTGGCTTCAAATATTGAAGGGTTTACACTCCATGAAGGGACCTCTGACTGTTTTCTGAATATAGTCTGAACTTGAGGGTGGTTATTGTTATTACTTTGTGAAGTGTCCATTTAGCAATGTAATACCAGCCAAAGAAAAATGTCAAGTGCAGCCAACTTCCTTACAGCTCTGTTAAACACACTTTTAGTCTTCACACAGGAAATAAACGGAACATGTTTTACTTCATCAAACATGCATTTTCCTTTAAAACTCCCTGAAGTTGTTTTCTTTAATGGTTAAATTATCACAATGCCATTTTTAATATTTTACATTTTAAGAGATGCCTGTTAATTATTGACCCATTCCTCCTATTTTAGATTTTTTTTTCTTTCAGAGTTAAAATAACTCAACAGTTTAATTATTTATATTTTCTGTATTCATAGGTAAATTGCCTGTGGTATTTATTTATTTATTTTTCGTTTGAAACACAACATATTCTTGTTTTTAATCTTTTGTTCTGTTTGATGCATTTTCTTCCTAGTAAAAACTAATGCTTTGTTTTTGATATTTAGTTATGCAGCAAAATGTAATTGAAGACATTGAAACAGTGCACTTGTGTGCGCCCCCCCCCCCGTAACATACACCCCATTTATTACAATGTTCTCATTTTCATCATCATTCAGTTTTTGTTTTTGAGATTTATTGTACCGTTAATGGTTTTATGCTATTGAGAAACTTCCATTAATAAAACGTTGCATAAATCTTATGGACAAAAGGCATTAATAGTTAAAGAGAACACACAGGGGTCTGTAATACTATGAGTTTCCTTTGCGTTACTGGCACAAACGATCATATCATCTGTTACTGAGCAGGGTAAAAAAGGCTTTGCAACAAAAGTGAATGATTGAGTTGGCATGGTGGATTTGTGGTTTAACTTTTCCTATAAAAGCATGATTAATTACTGTACGCTTTTACCTTTTTTTTTTGCAAAACAGCATAACAATTACGGTTTTATATATGTATTGTTCTTCACGCTCGCCTGTTTTCTTCCTGGGCTGTTCACTTTGGTAACCAGTCTGCTCGGATATGTTAATTGACTGTGTAGCACTACTGAATAAACAATACAGTTTGCTGTACGTATCTTGTGGAAATTCTGATCCTTTTCTCTGCCTCTGTGACCCTCACTCCTCACTACAGCGCAGTGTTTCCTTGAAGAGCAATAGGACCATGTTTTAATCTATTTGGACTGCTTTTGAGGAGTAAATGGTAAGGATTTTGGTTATTGCCTGTGCTTACAGTACACAGATCTGTGAATAAAAGCAATGCAAGTCACTGTCAAAAACCCATTTGATTTGAGGGCTCTTGCAGGACCGCGCTGGCTTTTTAAGTTGGGCTGATGCGAGCTGAGATATACGCCGCTCTCTAAATGGCTTTTTAAAGAACGCTAGCCAATAACATGACATGAGGTCAGTGGGTACAGTAAGTAACACATTTAACCTGCTTCCTAATCGTTTTTCCTTCCAGCTGAGTCTTGAAATGAAGGTATTTTAGCTCCTGTTCTGTTAAGACATAATTAATTAGGATTAGCTGTTCTCAATTAAAAGAAAAAAAAAAAATCTTCAGCTATTGTTGTGTTGCTGATTGTTAGGTAGACTATGCTGGCCATTTACACCCTAATGCTTTTATTATACAGTTGTTCTCTGTGGCATCTTGAAGCTTCTGTCAGCTTAAAAGATTCATGATCAGTTTTCGGTGAATGGAGTTGGCTTTTTGTTGCTGTCTGATGCTCCCACTTTAAGTCCATTACATGCAAGTAATTGTAAAAAGAGCTCATGAAGAAAAACCTTCAGCTGGACCATTAGTGGTGGAGCAGCTCTTCAAGGCTAGGCTAATGGTGAGGGGGAAGCTGGTGGTGGAGTCTGCATTCACAGCACTCCCTTGAAAGAGGCATCGTTCTGGTGCATAATCCACAAACAAAGTATTTTAAAAGCAGTTACCATGTGTGTTTTGATTTTATATATATATATATATATATATATATATATATATATATATATATATATATATATATATATATATATATATATATATATATACACACACACACACACACACACACACACACAGCTATGGCCAAAAGTTTTGCATCACCCTATAGAATTAACTAATTTTGCTTTATTAAGTTGAATGAAACCTGCTGAATAATGTTACGTTGACATTGAATTATGTATTGCTTTGTAGTTTTCCATATACTTAACGAAAGACTGAGAAATGAAAAATGTGTTATTTTGAAATCTAAGATGAAATACTTCCCTACTGTTATGGCTTCTGGTAGAATTTAGCAATATCATTTTGTAGTTTCTTTGATTACATGATGTTAAGTAAAATATCTAAATCATGTTCTTATACAGAGTAACCAAAAGTCTAATTTAAAATCTGAAAAATAGTCACCCATTATTCAGAATGCTACTGCTTCCCAAATCTTGCATTTGACAGATATTCTGCCATTATTCTAAAACCAAAATTCTGAAATACTTGTTGATAGAGTTCTATGTTTACTGGTCTGATTAACATCTATCTGTATGTATATCACTTGAAAAACATTTATATATATATATATATATATATATATATATATATATATATATATATATATATATTTGTTGTTCCTCCCTTTAGAGTGAATATTTCATGCTAAACACTTTTTTTTTTTTTTTTTAAGACCTGTGAGTCTTGAGGCCTTCCCTTGAGTGAATGTTTGAACCCTCACATGGTGAAATCCTGATTGTTTTTGTGATAACACAATGGCCATAGAGTTTCCAGTTCCAACACTAGTGACCTAACTTTGACCCCAGCTTACTTCCTGATACCCTTGTAATGGCAGTTTTAAAAGAAAGAGGAAAAACCATCTCTCTGCAAGCCTCTAAAAGTTGCTGCTGGAGTCTTCGCACGCTCAGCATTCTGTAAATATGCCGTTTTTGTATTGCTCGTTACAGATCCGTTTTCTGTTGGCACACCATGGTCCTGCCTACATCTGGACCTCTAATGCATCCTTGTGCTCCACATGCAGATGGCACCGGTTATTGTAGCAAAATCTGTGTTTTATGCTTCATACTGTTTACACTGTAGAATAAGTGGATTACCAAGGAACTTGTTTTTGGTTATGAATGCCTTGAGCTCTGATAGCAGTTAATGGTTGGTTGGCTGGCTGGTTTGATTGGATATCCTTGTTGTTGGCCATTTGGAGCCTATGTGAGCTGCGTTTTGACAGTCTGGCTTGTTCTTTCTCTGGAACAACAACATCAAGCTTGGTAACCGGTACATCAGGAAGCCGGCAGCATTTACACGGCAAGTGTTGGTCCCCTGTTGGGATTCAGCTCTCTTGGTATTAGAGAATGTCCTGAATTCTTTTTTTTTTTTCTTAAATATGTATATATAAAAATTAATTGCTAGTTATTTTATTATTTTCTCCCAGTTTGGTATATCCAATTTATTTTTAGGCTCAGCTCACTGCTACCACCCATGCGCTGACTTGGGAGCGGTGAAGATGAACACACGCTGTCCTCTGAAGCGGGTGCCGTCGGCCAACCTTTTTTTTTCCACACTGCAGACTCACAGTGAAGCCAGTTCGGAGCTACATCGTTGGATGACAACGCAGCTCTGTACAGCTTACAGGCAAGCCCGCAGGCGCCCGGCCAGACTACAGGGGTCGCTGGTGCGCAGTGAGCAGGGAATACCCTGGCAGACCTTAGCCTTTTTCCCCTCTACGGTCGGCAATAGAATAGCCTGTACTCGAACCAACAACCTCCAGACTCGGGAGCCCCCGGAGGTCTAGTTTCATTAGAATTCAGGACGAAGTGTCTTTTTGAATGGCAAATTTGAGAAACTCAGACAGGATTGTAAGAGAAGCAAGGTGGAGGTTCTGCGAGTGGTGGAATTTTTTTTTTTTTTTTTTTTTTTTTTTTTTAGGACAAGAGTTTTTTAGGTAGGTCTAACTGCAGCATTTTTCACTTTTGGCTAGGTTTGGGCTGGTATGGGACTTCAGATTTTGAGGGGCCTTCATAAATATTTCATAAAGTATAATTTTGTCTTTCTGGAGATTTATTTATGCAGGTGTCCCTATACACTATACAGTTGTTTTGTTTTAGTTGTTTTTGAATGTCAGGAAAACAACTACAACATGTCCTTGAAGTTGCAATATCATGTAACAAGATATTTTGTACTAGACTTTCACCAGGGTAATTGTTTTTTTTAAACCATGATTTGATAGAGATGTTTCAACAAGAGGGTGCTACTGTAATCGGGATTTTTTTGGGGGAGTGTTGTTGCAGTAACAATATAGCCACAGCAGTTGATCCAATTCATTTTTGTTTTACTACTGTACTCGTACTGTAGCTAGTCCAAATCACAGCATATTTTATGGGTCTTGATGGCAAAGGTAAATTGCATTGAGGTACTTTTAAAAGAACTGTAAAAACTGTTGGAAGTAGATAAAGAGTTTCATACAAATATACCGTAGATCTTCCAAAAAAGTTACTGCAGAATCAATTGTAGTGCTATAATTTGTCATTACTCACATAGTGGTGTCTAAACCATCCACTCTGGTGCCAAGGACTGACTCATATAATGTGTTCACAGTGCAAAAAAAACTATAGCGTCACTTATGGATCGTGGGATGGTGTCGGGGATGATGGTGCATGAAGTAAATAGCAGTGGTATCACTTTTCCCAGCCAGTGTTTGTGACCTGCAGATATTGAGACACATTACAAAATGTGTGTTGGACGTGAATGCCTTCCTACCTGGAATTAGGTGACTTTGAGTGTGTGAGATTGGGTAGGGGGAGGGGTTAAACAATGCACTTGCACTATTGTTCCTATCGAGCCTACTTGGAACTTGGTGGGACTTTTTTTTTTTCTCTCTCTCTTGTAGATCTTTCAACTCTCCTAATATTTGTCAGTTTGACCACAGATTTCCATTAACTTAAAAGGAGCAAGTCCATATGATGATGGTTATGACTATGAACAGCAGTAGGTCAGCTTGTTAAAACTACAAAACATACCAGTGAAGCACATTCATTTAAAAATTAAGAGGTAGTTATCTTGTTACTTCTCTGAACGCGTCTTTCTCTAGTTGGTGGATAGAAAAGGATGTAAAGGAGGATGCTCAGTCACAGTGAAAGCAGAAACCACTGTTTTGTTTATGATAAGAAACGGGAAAGGTTTGGGAAAGCATGCTCTATGCAGCCTGGATGTGACCACTTGAAAATGTATTAAAATAAATGTTAACTTTAAAGGAAGGAAAAAGATTGCCCATTGTGCTGCCACACTGGTATGTAATGGAAAAAAGCAATGACTGTGGAGTTTCATGCTTCTGTGGTGTTTTTTTTTTTTTTTTTTTTTTTTTTTTTATAGAAGATTGCATTAAAGTTTAAGGCACCACTGCAAGATTGAAGTTGCAAAATGCATTTCCTTTTTTTGTAATGGTTTTCTTTGTTTGATTTAATGTTCTATTAGATTAGGACAGCTGCGGTTAATGTTTTGATAGATCTAGATACAGTTGATAGATAGAAGTACAGTTCACATAGAATGGAATTTTTAAGTATTTTCTTGATTAAAAAAATAAGTGCTAACCTTTCTTTTTTTGTTCATTTATTCAGGTACTTCATGATATGTTACCAGTTTATTTTTTGTCTGCACAATCTTGTTAATTTTGTAGTTTTAAAGGCTGCAAAACATTGACAGACTTAAGTTTTGAATCTCAGCTTAAATACTGAGCAGTTAGAATTGCAGTGCTTTTAATATACCAGACTCAATGATTAGTAACTACTTATAGTTTTATTTGTTTGAGTTTTTCTGTCTGTTCTTTCTTTGCCAGTTATAGAAGTAGTCTAACCCTAAGAAAAAAAAACATGTGGCGAAGAGCTATGCACACATTTTACTAATCAGTTTTAAGTGAGCAGTCAATTGGTAAAATGTGCCTATAGTCTATATAGTACTGTAATTCACCAATTGCAAAGTTGACCTGTGAACTTGTGTTGGGGAGGGAAAACATTTTTAGACAGGCTTTTATTGTCTAGAATTGAATTCTGCTAATTTGCACTAATCTTGAATTATGTATTAAGTAATGTATTTTAACCCAACCTACAATACTTTCTTTCAACACCCTTGCGGAAGTTCAGACACCTGATGTCAAGTGGGCTCTTCAGTAAAAAACAAAAAAAAACAAAAACAAAAAAAACACCACTTTCTTTATTTAATTACATTTTTTACAACAGGACTGTTAATACTACTTTGCTTCAATCGCATGTAGTTCTTGCTAGTTTTGTAACAGTTGATTTAAAGAACCAGTCAAAATGTGTGTGTCTGCTTGACAGGACACCATTAGGCTTCATATGGTAAGATAGGGTTTCCTTGAGATCACTACCAAGGTTCACTGATCTTGCCTCCAGAGGTAGTTTTACTTGTGCTTACATCAAATAGGATTCTTCTTCTTAACGTGTGCTGTTCTTGCGCAGCCAAGCAATTGCTGAATCAACAGCTGTGTGTAAAACACGGAGACCACCCAGGAAACTTGTCAGCGGGCAGTCCTCCACAACGTGAAGATTTGTGTGTTTCTGCCCACATGAGCAGAGTGGGCTGTCTACGAGGCCCCAGTCATAAAGACATGCTGCACGCCGACCGTGACCAGTACGATATCGATTGAGTAAAGTCCAATCTTGGCGTGGCAGGTCGAAGCCGGGTGGGCGGTCTGTTGGGTCAGCAATGAGGAATTGGTTGCGAGTGTCGCTGTGGAACCACTCCTCTTGCCACTGGGTTGTTGATGACCAATCAGGGTCAGGAAGTGACAGCCAGACTGGACGTCTAGATTCCAGACGCACCTTTGGTGGATGGAGGATAAAGTCATGCAATGGTACTGCCGGGTTATCCTGGATCTTGTTGACGATTTTGACCACTGCTTCCTTGCGCTGAATGTGTGGAGGTGTGATGTTGCTCAGCACCAGTAGCTACTGGACCGGAGTTGAGCGAAAAGTGCCGGAGATGGTCCGCATTGCAGAGTTCAGCTGAGTGTCAATTTTCTTTGCATGCGAACTGCGACACCAGACTGTGGCACAGTACTCAGCTGTTGAGTAGCAGAGAGCAAGGGCTGTGGACCGGAGGACCGGTGTTCATGCTCCCCATGATATGCCGGCCAACATACTCAGCAAGTTGTTTCGTGCGTGGACTTTCGCGGCTGTCTTTATCAGGTGGTCGTGGAATGTCAGTGAACGATCCAGGGTAACAATGAGGTAAATTGGGCTGTGATCGCACTTAAGCCGTTTACCATCTAGGACTACATTCAGTTCCCGTGAAGCACTTGCATTGTGCAGATGAAAAACTGCTGATACAATTTTTGTGATGCTTGGTTGGAGTCGCCACTTTTTGCAGTAGTCGGATAATATCGCCATATCGATGTTGAGACAGTCTTCCAGTTCTTCGAAAGCTTGGGCTTGAGTGGCACAGCAGATGTCGTCCGCATACATGAACTTGCTAGATCTTGTACGAGGAAGGTCCGAGACATACACATTGAAGAGAGTGGGTGCGAGAACAGATCCTTGTGGGAGACTGTTCTGCTGAATCCGCCACCTGCTCACTTCTTCACCCATGTGTACTCGTATCCTCCGGTCTCGCAGCAGGAACTCCACGACATCTGGAACCCAAGCTGGCAAGGATTTTGCCAGCTTTAACAAGAGGCCTGTGCACCAGACAGTGTCGTACGCTGCAGTTAAATCCAGGCAAACGGCACCGGTTTTAAACTTCCGCTGGAAGCCGTTTTCGATGAAGGTAGCTAGAGCCAGGACTTGATCACATGTACTACTTCCTGCTCTGGGATTAATGCATTGTCAATGTACAGTACAGTAAAGTATTTAATGTGTTCAAGACAATAATCATATAGTGAAGAAAAGTGTTTTTTGAACTGTATACTGTTGTTGTTTTATTGATTTCAGTTTCAATAAGGGCCCCAAACCTGTTTTTTTTTTTCTTGAGGCTAAGAATATAGATACACCCACCCCTCGTCATATTGCCCCTTGCTATACTGCGGATTCAGATATATTCTGGTCCTTGAGTTGGCTACAGTGTAACTGCGCATGCCTTAGCTGCACTATACATAATCAACTTCACTAAGAATTATTGTTGGTTTTATTTTGCACTGCACATCAAACTAAAAAATAGAGAAGCATTGAAAACAAAGGATTAATATTGTACTGTTGTCATATACACACGCATTGCTTAGTAACACAGATTAAATATCTATGTGCTGAAGTGTTTTTTTAAGCAATGCACTAGCAAAAGTCACAGGGCAGTGGCGTCAGCTTCCTGGCAACATGCCTCCTATGTTATACAAAAAATGACAAAAAGCGGATTGCGTAGAGGATTTATATTGGACCGTGATGCCCACGATAAAACGAGGGAGTGGTTGTTTTTCTATGGATCTCTCGCTGCCCTCTATATATAGCGGATTTGTATAGGACCCTGAAACCCGCGATTATATCGTGTGGGTGCTGTATTTAATTACGTAAACCGTGCTGTAGGTTTTGACTGGTGAACTTTGAAGAAACAGTGACAGTGGATAGGAAAACAGCTGTCGTGTGCCTTGAAGTGGTCCGTTAGTTAGTCATTGTTAAAATTGACTACTTGATGGCCCAGATAGGTGTTTCATGTTCTGAGATGGCGACCCAGGAAAATGTAGCTGGATTTGTAAATTTGGCATGGAATGATTGCTTGTCAAAATATTGGTACATCCCATTTCTAAATGTATGTATTTATTTATTTATTTATTTATTATTTTAATGGTGACTTTTCATGGTAAGTCTGAACAAAGAAATATGAACTGAAATATCATGTATAATCCAGTGATGTGTTTTTAGAAAGCCCCATGATTTAATGTTATTTCTCTCTTTCGCTAGTTTCTCTCAGTATAACAGCTAGCAATTGTAGAATTTATTGGGGGAGTTTATTTTTGTTTTGTTATACCTATTTTATTTTATTTTTTAAAACATTCAGATTTCTTGACATTTCCGATGTACTGAAGCTAAGCTTTCGCAACACTTGAAAAAATTAACCCACATGTGTAATGTGTTTTTATTTATGTTTTTTCATTTTTTGGAAAAAGCAAAAAGTAATGATGCAATGTGGACCAATAGTTAATCACACAGTAAGGTGTGTGTTTCAGGATGGGTAGGATTACAGAGACAGCTTGCTGAGGCACTTCATTGCTGCAGTGCTATGCATTCAATTTCAATGCTTTGTATGACCTTTAATTGACTGAGAACAAGTTCACTTAGTCAGCACCTACTGTACTGTAGTAGGAAACAGGTCAGTCTTGCATAGGACCATTATGGTGCTGCAGTCGCACTTTGATTTTTAATGTTAACTCAACCAGTGAATTTACCTGTGTTGAGCCACTGTAAAATGTTATATGGAATCATGTTGCTAAACTAGACCAGAAAATAAACCAGATCCCCATAAATTGTTCTAAACATAAAATCAAATGCTTTTGGATTAGGATCCAAATTCACAATATCAGGCTGTTATACATTTTCTACTTCCAAATAATTACATACATATATATATATATATATATATATATATATATATATATATATATATATATATATATATATATATATATATATATATATATATATATATGTATGTATGTAATTATTTGGAAGTAGAAAATGTATAACAGCCTGATATTGTGAATTTCGATCCTAATCCAAAAGCATTTGGATTAGGATCCAAATTCATTGTACAGTATGTAGGCTATGCGATGAACTGTAAGATAGTCTGATGAAATGTGTGTACTGTGATTTTTGTTTATTTATTTTTGTAACTTTTTTTTTTTTTGTTGGTGTATTTCTTGATTATTTCAAAAGCACTACGGTATATTTCTTAGATATCACACCAGTTGTTAATACTTGTCAAATAATGTAATAATTCCCAACAATTAGTGTCAAAATTAGTCTTTTTTTGCTGTTGTGACTCATTCTGTAATCTAGTCTGCTCCACTTAAACAGAATGACGCGGCTTGCAGCTGCATAACCAAGAGCTGTCGAAGGATGTCATTGCAGGCTGTTTTATAGAGCTCAAGGAAGCAGAGTAATTGCAGGGTTGAGTTATACAGTAGGTCCCTAACATTTTGTCATGATGATTTGCTACCTGGAGACAGCAATGCCAGTAATGTGGGCAGATTTAACAGTATATATATATATATATATACGTTATATATATATATATATATATATATATATATACACACACACACACACACACATACAGTACCAGTCAAAAGTTTGAGTACACCTGCTTGAAACCAGGTTTTTCATGATTATGCTTTTAACTGTATAAACTTGTCTATAAACACTTAATATTTCATTATATGATACGTGTACTTATATAAGCTGATAATCATAAGTGAATTGCATTCAAAAATTTAATTTTTAAATGAAAATGTAAATCTTGTCAATTTCAATGAAATGGTCACCCAAAGCAAGGGGATTTCAGTCTGAAGCCCAAGTCAGTTAAAAGTCTGAAATGTGTATAGCACAGTGTTAGAACACTGGCCTAAGTATAAAAGTGTCTTTGTTAGATGTTCTCTGAGTTAACTAGCATGTTACCTAATTAACCTTTTGTCACCAATTATTGTTAACAGGTGAGGGTCCATGATTACTATAAATATAGGTAGCATAGGCACAAGTTTGTCATTCCTGAATGTAAGGGAGCAGAAAATGGCAAAATACACTCAGTTAAGCAAAGAAAAAAGTCTGTAATTACTTTAAGAAATGAAGGTCAATCTTTAAGACAAATCGCAAGAACTTTGCAAGTGTCTGTAACTGCTGTGGCCAAGACCATCAAACTATTTGAAGAAACTGGCACTCATGAGGACCAAACAAGGTCAGGCAGGCCAAGGGTGACCTCAGAATCAGAGAACAAGTTCATTCGAGTCACAAGTCTGCGAAACCGGCGATTAACTGCCCCTGAAATACAAGCTCAGCTAAATGCTACTAGAAGTACAGATGTTTCAACATCAACTGTTCAGAGGAGATTGCGTGAAGCTGGCCTAACTGGAAGAATTGCTGCAAAGAAACCATTGTTAAGAGTGCAGAATAAGAGGAAGAGACTTGCCTGGGCCAAAAAACACAGAAACTGGACGTTTGAGGAGTGGAAGTCGGTCTTATGGACCGATGAGTCAAAATTTGAAATATTTGGGTCCAAACCGCCGAGTATTAGAAAGACACAGAGAGGGTGAGCGCATGAGTTCTGCATGTGTGGTTCCCACTGTCAAGCATGGAGGAGGCAGTGTCATGGTCTGGGTTGCTTTGCTGGTGACAGAGTTGGTGATCTTTACCAAGTCCATGGCAAGCTCAACCAGCATGGCTATCATAGCATACTTCAGAGGCATGCCATTCCATCAGGATTACAGCTAGTTGGGCAGTCCTTCATTCTTCAGCAAGATAATGACCCAAAACACACCTCAGAAGTTGTGCAAGAGCTATCTAGCAAAGAAGGAAAGTGAAGGACAACTCAATCTAATGACCTGGCCTGCCCAGTCTCCAGACCTCAATGCCATAGAACTTGTATGGGACGAACTGGACAGAACAGTCAAAGCAAAGCTACCCACAAGTGCCCAACATCTCTGGGAATTGTTGCAGAAGAGCTGGGAAGACATGTCGGGTGATTTCCTGCTGAAACTTGTTAACCAAATGCCTCGTGTTTGTGAGTCTGTTATTAAGGCAAAGGGTGGCTATTTTGAGGAATCCAAGATTTAAAGACAATTTTCAATTTTCTTGAACATTGCTTTGATACTCCTTATGTTTTGTTTTGTACATTGTAACATGTGTTTTCATTTTCAAGTATTTACAGAAACATATACGACATAAAACATTGTCAATTATGAAAAAAAAAAACTAGTTTCCAGCAAGTGTATTCAGACTTTTGACTGGTACTGTATATATTAGTGCTGCATGAATGTTATTAATGTAATCGATTAATCTATTGATTGTTGCTTAGATTAATCGATCATTCAGATACATACCAACACATCACTCAATAGCTAGCAAGTTGAACCGTTTTTAACAGATCTGTATGTACCCAGTACAATATTTGTCTCAAGATGATTGGACTTGCTTTTCTATTTCAGCAACAAAAAATACTCTACAATTTCTAAAGTATCTAAAAGAAAGTATTAAATAAAGAATACTCAGCATAGTTGTGCTAACCTGGTCACAGTTCAAGTTGATTTTTGAGCATTAAAGCCTTCCAATTCAAAAATCAGCTCATTATTCAACAAGTCCATCTTTGGATTTACTGTGCACACTAACCTGGCTTTGAGTTTCAAAAAAAAAAAAAAAAAAATATTGAAATAAAAAGTTTCAACATGTGCTGCATTGTTTTGTTAAATAGCAAATCGCTGATTTGGTTGTACAATACTTGCCTCTAAAAACACCATCCCTCACTGTAAACCTCTAAAAACACCATCCCTCACTGTAAACCTCTACAAAATACCATCCCTCACTGTAAACCTCTAAAAACACCATCCCTCACTGTAAACCTCTAAAAATACCATCCCTCACTGTAAACCTCTAAAAACACCATCTCTCACTGTAAACCTCTACAAAATACCATCCCTCACTGTAAACCTCTAAAAACACCATCCCTCACTGTAAACCTCTACAAAATACCATCCCTCACTGTAAACCTCTACAAAATACCATCCCTCACTGTAAACCTCTAAAAACGCCATCCCTCACTGTAAACCTCTAAAAACACCATCTCTCACTGTAAACCTCTACAAAATACCATCCCTCACTGTAAACCTCTAAAAACACCATCCCTCACTGTAAACCTCTAAAAACACCATCCCTCACTGTAAACCTCTAAAAACACCATCCCTCACTGTAAACCTCTAAAAACACCATCCCTCACTGTAAACCTCTAAAAACACCATCCCTCACTGTAAACCTCTAAAAACACCATCCCTCACTGTAAACCTCTAAAAACACCATCCCTCACTGTAAACCTCTACAAAATACCATCCCTCACTGTAAACCTCTAAAAACACCATCCCTCACTGTAAACCTCTAAAAACACCATCCCTCACTGTAAACCTCTAAAAACACCATCCCTCACTGTAAACCTCTACAAAATACCATCCCTCACTGTAAACCTCTAAAAACACCATCCCTCACTGTAAACCTCTAAAAACACCATCCCTCACTGTAAACCTCTAAAAACACCATCCCTCACTGTAAACCTCTAAAAACACCATCCCTCACTGTAAACCTCTAAAAACACCATCCCTCACTGTAAACCTCTAAAAACACCATCTCTCACTGTAAACCTCTAAAAACACCATCCCTCACTGTAAACCTCTAAAAACACCATCCCTCACTGTAAACCTCTAAAAACACCATCTCTCACTGTAAACCTCTACAAAACACCATCCCTCACTGTAAACCTCTAAAAACACCATCCCTCACTGTAAACCTCTACAAAATACCATCCCTCACTGTAAACCTCTAAAAACACCATCCCTCACTGTAAACCTCTAAAAACACCATCCCTCACTGTAAACCTCTAAAAACACCATCCCTCACTGTAAACCTCTAAAAACACCATCCCTCACTGTAAACCTCTAAAAACACCATCTCTCACTGTAAACCTCTAAAAACACCATCCCTCACTGTAAACCTCTACAAAACACCATCCCTCACTGTAAAGCTCTAAAAACACCATCCCTCACTGTAAACCTCTAAAAACACCATCTCTCACTGTAAACCTCTACAAAATAGCATCCCTCACTGTAAACCTCTAAAAACACCATCTCTTACTGTAACCGCCTATAGAAAGTGTAAGGTGCTGATTTGAGCAGCTGTCCTAGTGCGTACTGCAATAAAACGCATAGGAGTCATATACAGGGTTATGTGTCATTTACAATATATCAAAATATGATTCTTTTAAATGTATGAGTGTCCCGATTTTATCCAGACTGCCCCTTCAAGTCACTGGAGTAATATATAGTTAAATGTCCGAAGAATCCGCCAGCTTTCTACCTTCATGAACGAACAGGACTAGATTCAACCAATGTGAGTGATACAAATATCTGGTATACTTGCAGGCCATTAGAAAAAAATTAAATCGGGAACATTGTGGCAAAAAAGTGTAAAATGTGTTGTACACACATTTTTTAGAGAAGCTCAAGGTAACCTAGTTATAATGGATGACAATATATTTTGCAGACCATTTATTTTAGAGTGCTTATGTGGAAAGATCCATAAAAAATAAACAGTTAAATACAAAAAAAAAAACACCGTTGTGCTGTAACATTAAAGTATAAAAGCAAGGAGACCCTCCAGAGGGATCCAGATATTGCCCTCTGTGTCAGGTCTTATTACATACATACAGTGATTGATAAACACATTCAAAACAATACCACATTGGTGGTGGTGTGTGCAGGGAAGCTAATGTTATTTTGGTGTAACTTATGTCTCGGGCACATCATATTTTTTGTATGAACTAATTTGTAATTTGTCTATTTGCAGATTTGGCTTGGAAGAACTCTTTATCAAATTGGTATAATATCACTGACTTGTCAGTCAAACCTGTTTTGATAGATGTTAAAATATACAAGTACTGGGACTCCTGAGTGGCGCATCCAGTAAACGAACTCTGTGCGCCATAGCCTGGAGGTTGCCAGTTTGGGTCCAGGCTATTCCACTGTCGGCTGTGGACGGGAGTTCTCAGAGGGCAGTGCACAGTTGTCTGAGTGCTGCCCGGTGGTGGGGAGGGCTTAGGTCTTCTGCTTAACGTGCACCAGTGACTCCTGTAGATTGGCCCGGCACTTGCGGGACTGCCTGCAAGGGGCCCAGAACTGCATGGTCCTCTGACGCTGTAGCTCTGAAGGTAGCTGCATGGCAGGCCTGCAGAGTGAAAAGAGGTGGACGGTGAACGGCACACATTTCGGAGGACGTGTGTGCTCGTCTTCATCTCTCCGGAGTCAGCGCAGGGGTTGCAGCAGTGAGCCAGACTTAAAACTGGGCAGTTCAAAAATGGGATGAGGATGGGGTAAAAAAAACAATTGCCAATTCCAAATTGAAAGAAAAAAAAAAGATATGCAAGTACTTCTCTCGTCTCTCAGTAGATGCTAGCATCTCTCCTGTGGACTTGCAGGAAGTTTTTGGCATTCGTGCCCATCTAGTACCCATCATGGCCAAACCTGGCCAAAACAATAGAAAATACATTCCAACATTACAATAGTTTAACATTACTAATTAAATCTAGCCATCAAGTACTGGCATCAGATGAATCTAAGTCAAGTTACTTTGTTTATTTAAAACCTGTACATAATTTAAAACAAAGATACCTGGTTGTACATTTAAAGTCAAACAGTACACAGAAAGTCAACAGTTGATGTTTTCCACTGAACTGCAGTCCAGAGTTGAAAAATAACTCCTTTCCAACTCCAAATATCTTGCCTTTTCTTATTAGTCACGGCGTTGTTTTGCTGTTACCCAAGTTTGGATTACTTCTTTTAGCACTTGCTATATACATTATTTTATTTCAGTTCACACATTCGCCGGTGCCATGCTGCTGTGTACAGTCATTACAGCGGAACTCATGCAGGGATGTGTTAACATTAGCTAAAAACAAGGCAATAAAATTGGCAACATTTTCAAACAGAATAGGATTTCATAATTAATTGGGGTCCTTACGTTTAATATGCAAATAACGGGTTTAAGACAAACATAACCCATGTTAAGTGTCAGCATTTAAAAAAATAAAGAAAGACTCGTTTGCTTCTACTAGTAGCTAATGTATAAGGCTTTTTTTGTGTACTCGAATATGTAATATACTATTCGAATAGATTTTTTATTTTTATTTTCATATAATCGTGTATTTGACTACACTGACCCATCCCTAATTAGGATTATTATAATTCAGTTTTAGAGTTGCTGTGACCATATGGTAATAGTTTGGTTGCGGGTTTACTTGTGAAAAAAATGAGTATCATTTGTACACATATATTTGCAAATCTTGAATACAGTATTTTCATTTTCTGACAAGCACACAAATGTGTGCATGTTTAATGGCTGAAGGAACATATACTGAAAGGCTTTGTTTAGCCACTTTCTCTTTCTTTTGGGCTCTCTTTGGTTACCATACACAGTTAGAAACATACTGAAAATAAAAACCATCATGAAAAAATATATGCATATATTGGGCCAGATACATTTGCATCGGGGCCAGTAAAAACACCACCTCAGTGACCCAAGGGGCCAGTAGTTAAAAATCTAAACGTAGAGCCCTGCATGTCATATGCTTTGCAATTATCCGTTGTCGATGTTACGGCCTCAGAAAAACCAAGCAGGTTAGTTAGACACAATGTCCCTTTTCTAAAAGCATGCTGACTGTTTCCGAGTATACTGTACCATATAGGTAATTTTCCATTTTGGATCTTATTATAGTTTAAATAAGTTTACATATAGTAGAAGTCAGTCTTATTGTTCTGTAATTACCTGGTTTGGTTTTGTCTCCCTTTTTGTGGATCAGTATTATGTTTGCAATTCTCCAGTCTGTCGGTACAACCCCTGTGTCAAGAGACTGTTGCATGATCTTGGTTTGCAGTTTGTAAATAACTTCTTTCATTTTTTTGAGTACTATTGGGAGGGTCTCATCCAGCCCAGGGGATTTGTTTATTTTAAGAGCTCCTAGTTCCTTCTCTTATGCTAAAGTTATTTAAAACTCGATAGGAACAGGTCGACATGTTGTCCGTATCGTCCTTTGTAAAAACTTGTGATATTTGCTATTTTTTTCTCTTCATTTATGTTTTTGCCATTTGTATCTCTTAGACATTTTACCTGTTCTTTGAATGTTCTTTTGCTGTTATAATATTGGAAAAAATTTTGGGAATTGGTTTTAGCCCCCTTGGCAGTGTTCATTTCTAGCTCTCTTGGCCTTTCTAACTTCCTTTTAACTTGCACTTGCATTTTCAAGTATTCTTTCTGAGTACTTTTGTTCTTTGGTCCTTTTTTAAACGCTCTGTAAAGTGTCTGTCTTTTTTCTCCTGAATATTTTTTTTAATTGATCTATTAAACCATTTTGGCCATTTTATTTTAGATTTAGATATGTCTACTTTTAGGATATATTTGTTTTGCGCCTCTAACACTACATTTAAAATAGCCATCCTTTTTCTGTGGATGTTTTCTCTATATCAATCTACTTCTGTTAGTCTCTGTTTCATTACTTCATAGTTTGCCTTTTTAAAATTGTAAACCTTTTAGTTATAAATTGTGTTTGGAAATTGTCATTTCTACCATTCCAATTTTCTCTGTCGTGCTTCCCACCGGGTTTTCCTATTTTACATGGGGGAAGTTGAAATCCCCCATTAGTATGGCTTCTCCTTTGTACATGCATTTCTAACGTCATTGTAGAACACACTATTTTGCTTGGTGCCTGAATTTGGAAGTCTGTAGCATGCCCCTATTATGCCCTTTGAATTTGTGTCCATTGTTGTGACCCATATTGATTCTGCATTGTTTTTTTCTTCCAGATTTAACTGGGCTATAACTATTTTTGATGTATCTCCGCCTCTTCTGTCCTGCCTGTCTTTCCTATACAGTGTACACCCACTACTGTTATATTCGTCTCCATCACGATCGGATAACCAAGTTTCTGTTTCACCTTGTAGTTACTTGATAGTGCAGTAGTTTCAAGTGCTAACATTTTAAGTTTTTGAGACTTCTAGCATTTAAATAAATACATTTAATGGGTATCTTACCTGAGTTGTTGCCCTTGTTTTTATGTAGTCATTCTTCTTTTTTTTTTTTTTGGTTGATTTCCCCCCCCCCCCCCCCTTCCTTTCTAGTTTAAATGGGAAAATTTAAAGCCATTGTCCCTGAGCTCAGTTGAATTCTACCAATTGTAACACAGGCTGTTGGCATGTTCTCATTTAATTTGTCAAACAAGTGACTTGCATAAGTGTAACATCACTTAATTTGCCTCGCACAACTTGACAGTCGAAGTCTGTATCAAACTTGTAGCTTGACACCTGAGTTTTGCAATGCATCTTAATGAGCTACCAGGGCCCTGGTAAATGCACTGCTTTGATGTAGCAAAGTATTGGCTGTGAAGTGTGCCATAGCTTGATTTATTAAAGGGAAGACACTTCTTTAAAATAAATAAAACTACATTATGTGTGCCCAAACTGACTTGAACTGCTTTTGCAACGTTCAACATTTTCTGCTTTATTTTTGCATTTATAATTCCTAAAAATGTCGTCTTGTTTTTGCATTTCTTACAGTTGCTGATATGCGTTGAGGATGAGTGGTGCGGGTGAAAATACCTCTGACCCTGCAAGGGCAGAGTCCAAAAAGCGCAAAGAATGTCCATCTGACCAGCTGGGACCCAGGTAAAAAATAGCCTTGGTTAAAGCTGAGGATGATCTTGGCTGAATCATTTTACATCAAAGAAGGGGCCCTGTGTGGTTCTGAAAGCATGTGTTAAAATGTTTTAAGTTTCTAGCTAACCTCTGTATCACATTCTGAATTTCTGTCATGGCTCTTCAGGTATGTAGGGTAATTTTAACCACCCAGCTTCCCATTTATTTTGGCAATTTCCATTTTAAAAAAGCTTTTTTTTTTTTTATTTATTTTTTGGCAGATTTTTCATTCTTGGCAGAATTTTCATTCTTATCCCTCGAGATAGAAAATGGCGACAGTTGACGTTTTCAAAACTTTTATATATATATTATATCTACTATATATATATATATATATATATATATATATATATATATATATATATATATATATATATATATATATATATATATATATAGTATGTAATGTATGTATTTGCTATTTTTTTTAAATACACACTTTTTTTATTGTGATTATGATAAATGGAAATACAGCATTTAAAGAGAACATAAATAATACATTAACAACAATGTGTTTACAATTGTAGCAGTGTAATATAGATCACAACATAACATCACTCCCCCAGCACTATAATAGCAGCACTATAATAACATTAAAACGCTTGTGGAGGCATATCACTTTTTAGGAATTATTTTTTGTGTGATTGATTTCAAAGCAGGCGCACTTCAAACCCTCATCAATGCTAATGTCTTTATCTAGCACACATACATCAGAAAACTTGCATCGCAAATTTTAAAATCACATCATATACAGTATTTTCCCCAGTTTCAGGCACAGGTGTATAGCGCTGTTATATGAATTATTATCTGTGTATAATAAATAAATGGGTCGTTTTGACCAGTACCAAACCTGACTAGTCTTCCTTACAGCCTGTAACACTAACAAATAAATAAAGAAATCTCCTCGTTTTATTCTCTGTAGATACACAGGCATCCATTTTTCACTCTCGGCTGTATATACAGTGCCTTGCAAAAGTATTCAGACCCTCTCACACTTTTCACATTTTGTTGCTTTAAAGCTTGCAGTCTTGACACTTTGAAGTAGGAATTAATATGTGTTATATACACAACCTACTCCACACAATCAAAACAAAAAGAAAGATGTAAATGGATAATTAATATGAAATAAAAATGGAAAAGTCATGATAGCATAAGTATTCAAACCCTTTGCTGTGACAAACCTAAATTAATTCAGGTGCACAAAATGACCTTATCGAGCCACATAATTAGTTGAATGGCCTCTGTCTGTGTGCAATATTAGTGGTTCTCATGATTTCAGAATAAAAACACCTGTCTCCCTGTGAGGTTCCTTGGTCAGGTAGTGAATTTTAAGCAAAGACTCAACAATGAAGATCAAGGAGCTTTCAAAGCAAGTCAGGGATAAAGTCATTGAAAAGCACAGATCAGGAGAATGGTACAAAAAAATTATTGAAGTCTCTGAATATCCTTGTGATCAGTCTACTCAATCATCAAGAAATAGAAGGTGCAGTGTACCACCCAGATACTGCCTAGATCAGGCCGTCCCTCCAAACTGAGCAGCCGGGCAAGGAGGAAACTGGTGAGGGACAACTTTGAAAGAGATACAGAGTTCAGGGGCTGAGAAGGGAGAAAATGTGCATCAGTCAACAATATCCAGAACACTTCACAAAAGTAGCCTGTATGGCAGGGTGGCAAGAAGAAAGCCATTACTAAAAATAAGCCATCTCAAAGCCTACATAGAGTTTGCAACAAATGTGGCAAAAGGTGCTGTGGTCAGACAAAACCAAATTGGAACTTTTTGGTCTAAATGCCAAGCGTTACGTTTGTCACAGACCCAACACAGCACATCTCCCAGTCAACACCATCCCTACAGTCAAGCATGGTGGTGGCAGCATCATGGGGATGCGTCTTCTCAGCAGGGACTGGAAAGCTTGTTAGGATTGAAGGAAAAATGGATGGAGCAAAGTACAGGCAAATAATAGAAGAAAACATGTTTCAGTCTGCTAAAGACTTAAAGCTGGGGTGAAAATTCAGCTTTCAGCAGGACAATGATCCAAAGCACAAGGGCAAAGCTACACTGGAGTGGCTTAAGAATAAGAAAGTGAATGTCCTTGAGTGGCCCAGTCAAAGTCCTGACTTGAATCCTATTGATAATCTGTGGAAAGACTTGAAAACTGCTGTCCATAAGCAATCACCAAGCAACTTGAGAGAGATTGAGAAAATCTGCCAAGAAGAATGGGCACAAATTGAACCAAGCCAGTGTGCAAAGTTGGTAGAGGCTTACCCAAAAAGACTTGCGGCTATAATTGCTGCCAAAGGTGCTTCCATCAAATATTGAGTTGATGGGCTGAATACTTATGCAATCAACATATTTCAGTTTTTTCTCTTTCTCAGTTTTTGCTGACATTTACTGTAACTTATCTTACCCTTAGAAGTCTTCCGTTTGAGCATTCAAGTTTTGAATAAAATATTAAGTTTAAAAAAATGTCTATGCATCATTTTATAATTTCATAAAATGGGACACCATAGGAAGGGGCTGAAAACTTTAGCAAGGCACTGTATACAGATGACCCGGTCTGTCAAGCACATTTCTTATGGACATCTGCCAGGAAAAAACAAAACTACATACATTTTTACAATACAGTTTTCTTATTTTTTCATTGAAGCACATTAAAAATACATGTTAAACTTTGGAGATGCACATATAAGCGCCTGCACGCTGTTGTCACGAGAATGGCCAATTTGGAGTCAGGTGGTTATAAATGAACCTGCAACACAACCTCCTTCAGCACATGATATTTATTGGAGGTCTTCCTAACAAGTACTAAATGCTGCAGATCCAACTCTGCAAAGCTAATTAGATATGACAAGCTTATATGAGTGCACAATGAGTGCCATTTCAGTGTTTCTCTTTCATGTAGGTTGCTTATTTTTGCCTTTTTTAACCTTTGAACAAGATGACTATTCAAAAGTAAAAATGTTCCTTTCCAGTAGTTTGTTGTGTTGCAATGAAGCAAAAGCATTTTGTTTTTTCTCCTTTTGCAGCCCTAAAAGAAGCACTGAAAAACGCAATCGCGAGCACGAAAATAAATACATCGAGGAACTTGCTGAGCTGATCTTTGCAAACTTCAACGATATCGATAACTTCAATGTTAAGCCTGACAAATGTGCAATCTTGAAAGAAACTGTGAAACAGATTCGTCAGATAAAAGAACAAGGTAAGAAACAAGGTCCAGACTGACCAGTGTATGTGTTAGAAGGCTAAGTTACACCTTACTATCTGTCTCACTGACTGACCAGTGTATGTGTTTGAAGGGTTAGTTACACCTTTCCGTCATCTGTCTCAAAACTGAAATGCCTCTTTTTTTATTAGTCCAATACAAGGTATCCCACAGACAAGTGTTTGCATATTGCTGTTTTTATTTTGTTGCTGTCATTTTGCCAGTAAATATTTGAGGTCTCTCTTTTTTTTTTTTTTATTGTGACTGTTTTTCTGGGTATTTGAGCTTTGGGTGTTTGTGCATGTGAATGAATGCACAAATGTTTTTTATATGTTTATCTCTGAAAGTAGTTTTTCTTTCTTATGTCATGGGGGAAATAAATAATTAAGTCATATTTATTTATTTTTAAAGTTGTGACAAGCATGCATTTATTAATTGGATGATTTTAATTCTCCCTAGTATTGAAAGATCTGTTCCTTTCAGGCAGAGGCGTGCTGATGAGTCATAATGATGATGCAAGTTGTTTGTGATTCACTGGATGTGGGTTATGTAATGTAAGGGTGAACACTGTGATGCACAATTTACAGAGCTCTTGCTGTTAGGTAGAATGACATTTACTTTAACAAAGCATGAGGACAGGAAAACAGATTAAACTACTAAAATAACCACTGCTAATGTTTCAAATAATGCAAGTTTTTTGCAATTTGTGGCCCAATTTGATTAAATTGCTTGTTCATATTGTGGTGTTTTTTTAAACCTAAGTCTCACAGTGGACTTGTCTTTATCCTGCACAGACAGCAGTACAGTGTATATCTAACACAGGACATACTCTGTGAAAAACATTTTAAACCCCAACTGTAATTTCTTTAGAAGTTTCCAAGGCAACCCTAAATGACATCCCAGATGAGCATATCATTACTTATTTATGCATGCATACAGTAGTCTTTCAGTAGTTGATGTTAATATTCATGTTCTCTTCAATACAATTTTAAAGCCTCAGTCAAAAAAAAAAGTTATCTTTGGTCTCTTGCCCTGTAGCAAACAGATCTACCATTCCGAGATATTCTTGTATGAGACGGATCCAGTAACATACAGTAACACATAAAAAGAATTAGTTGCAGACAAAATATCTATGTAGTTGTATGAGCTTGACATTCTGTAGGCAGTGGCACTGGAACAGTTTTTAAAGTGGGGTTGCTGAAAGCCATTGAACAAAACTAACCCCTGTATGTGATGGAAGCCGTGCAAAGCCAAGTGGTGCTGCAGCACCCCTAGTTCCAGCATTCTGGCATATAAAAAGACATATTTTTATATCAGGTATGGACTGTAAGATCAGGCCATGTGTCCTGGGAGTTCATTAAATATTTATGTGTGGCACAGACAGTCTACCTGTTGTAGATGCAATAAACGGAATACTCTGAATCTCTTCAGTATTCTTTAAGGTTGTAGATCAGTCACCAGGGTTGTATTTTGAAGGCAGATATTGCTACTGTTCAGATATTTTGAACAATGATGAACAATGTGTGTATGCTGTGATAGTGTTGCATTTGTTTTTGCAGACCAATCTAGCAAAATCTTTTACAAAATCAACAATTTTAGTACAGGTAACTGTACAAAATAAAAAAGGCGTTCAGAAACGATAATGGGTTTCCGAATCTGTTTTGACTTTTATTTATCTTGTTATAGTTCTGCTTAATTTTCAAAAACAATTTTTGTACAAATGTATTTAAAAATGATTCATTTATTTTAATACTGTACTTCATTTCTACAGTTTAAAAGAAATGCAAGCATAGTGTTTTGTTTGTTTGTTTTTTTTTTTTTTTTTAATTATTATTATTTATTTATTTTGCTGCTGTGGAAGTATTGATGAAATTAAATGCTGCAGCTGGGGAGAGTTTAAGATTGCATTATATGCAAATTAGCCATATGCTGTTCTGCATGCTCCATACTCCCCCACAGAACCACTTGTGCAATAATTGTTCAAGCTTTTGTTTGGGAGATTGTATTATGTACCACTTACTGCTACGTGAAATACTGTTTAATCCTCAATTTATTTATTTATTTTTTGTTGGTGGGTTTTTTTTTTTTTTTTGGTATTGTTTTTGGGAAGGTCGGACCTTAGTTTTAAGCATTAGGGTTGGACGATAATGACATTTTCAGCTGTCGATTATGTAAACTATTGTGATAATCATGATTATCGGCCGAATAAATAAAATATATAAAATTATTGTAATTTATTAAATTTTATACTTGAGCAGCATGACAACCGCCAGTCTGTCAGTGAGTTTAGAATTAAAAAAGAAAAAAAAACTAGACCGTATATTTGTCGAGTTTTTAAATTTCTGGTGGGTGCCCAGAACAAAGTGACTATAAAAATACATCTGTTGTAATTTGCATCTTAATAAATTATGTAGTTTTATGTTAATTCGAGAATGTTTACTTTCATTACAAATATTGGAAGTTTTTTAAAAGAACGGTGATTAATTTAATTTAACAAACAAAAATGTCCCTTCGTAGGGAAGCATAAAATATTTATTTTACTTGTTAGCGACAGCCTACGAGTATCTAAGATCCGATATATATATATATATATATATATATAAATATAATATAATAAGGTTTCCAAACACGTCGCGGAATGAATAAGAATATATATATATACATTGCAACGTCGCGCTTGTATGCAGACAGTTTAATAAAATAAACAGCCTATCCTTGTATTACAAGTTAACTCTCTTCTATTTATGCAAACACCCTTTTTTACACCCTTTATTTAGCATCACCATGGGAACAGATATACAGTATACACCAAAGGTTCTGAGCACCTGCTTATTTTTTTTCCGTGCCGTGCATAGGCTGCGTCAGAAGCCCCTTTTTTTATTTGTTTGTTTTTGCAGTTAAATTCATTTTATGTAAACAAAAAAAAAATCCTGCTTCAAAATGTTTGTTTAATAGTTAAAAGTTCCACTGTTCTACAGTAATTTTACAGTGAGCTAGCGTTTTATTTTTATTCTACAATATTCGTGTTTTTATGTTTAAAAATAAATGCTTTGCCATTGTACAACTTATTACCAAAATGAAACCATTACGTAAAGTTAAAAGCATATTGTGTAAAATCAATACTTAACTTTCCAATGTACGCATGCGCACACAGAGCATATTTGAAGCGTCACGCGACAGTACAGTATCGCATACTGATCAGTGCAAAGCCGCTTCCTGCTTCATTGGGTCACGGAAGATAATTGTAATTATCGCTAATACTTTTCAACGCGGTAAAATTATTGTGATTAATGATGTTATCTATTTATTATTCCAACTCTGTTAAACATTGCTATTCAATTTAAAGCAGATGGTTTACAAAAAAATAAACATGTGACAGCTTTGGTTCCTAGTGACCCATTGCAGAACAAACAGCACCATAGGACTGAAAGAGATTTTTGGGAAACTTTATAGTGGTTACAACATAAATGTCAAAAAAGCAAACAACAGTACTTCATTCTCTGATGTACGGCAGGAGGCAAGAGTCAATTGATTGATATAAAGACCTGCAGTGGTCAGTGAATGCAGGTCATATTTAATTGTCAACACGTTTGAAACTAGATCCCTAATTTGAACAAATTTGTCTGTTTCCTTTGAAAAATGAAAGAAGGGGGTGTATGTTATCTTCCCTTAAGTGAGCTTTGACTTATTAAAAGATTACCTACATGCAGACAGCATACACAAGTCTTCCACTGCACCATGCAAATCAAGTATTAAAGAGCTAAGGCAATTTCCACACACACAGAGTGAAGAAAGCTTCTGCAGCAGTCTTGTTTAGTCACTGCTCGACATTTGTAATGCAGTACATTTTATTCAATTTCAGTCTTTTAAAGGTAAAAACTGTGGAGCAGCTCACACCTCAATGTTACTCCACTTTGTTTTCTTTATTCTTTACTCTACTACAAATGCTGCTTCTGCCTTCTTTTACAGTGACTGCTGGATAGGTGAATGACCCTGAAGTTAAATATTTCAACTTAAAAGGACATGTTATACAAGCGATAACCAATGTATTTTCTTACCTCTGATTGTCACTGGTCCTTATATATTGGGAAGATTTTTTTTTTCCTTCCAATATACATTATTACATCAGTTTGTGATATGCACATATTTCAAATGCAATGCTATAAATTGCTACATCCTGGTACCTGTACAGTAGCTCACTTGATTTGAATGGTCTAATTTTATAGTTTTTTTTTTTTTTTTTAAACTATGTAGGGGTTAGGTACCAGGAAGCAGTAGCAACCTTTCATATTATAATGTTGTAATTAAAATTTCTCAATAGCCCAAATTAAACACAATTTTAACACATGAAAAGGTGTAGCAGTGGTCGTTTTGCTAGATAAGAATGAAGTGGATAGCACTTCTTTTAAGGGATGTGTTGATATTACTGCTGGGAACAGGAATTTCACATATTAAGTTGAACTATGCTGTGAAAAGGATATTAAGTTAGGTTTAAAATCAGTTAATACAAATTTAACATACTTACATTTTAAAACTAACAAACAAAAAATCAAGGTATGGTACTTCTTTATTTTATTTTTTATTTTGCTAGCTATTGTTATTATAGCATTAGCCCTGTGATTCATTTCTGAATAGTTAATAAATAAGTAAATAAATAAATAAATCTGTGTTTTTAAGATTGGTCATCAGTGGCCAAGGACACTTAATCCATCAAAGACTAGCAGAGGAGTGTTGAAAGTATAGCAGCCCTTCAGCAGCCCCTTGCATTGAGCTGGAAACAAAGCAACTAGGCAGGGCTGAGCTGGGATTGGCTGTGTGCGACTCTGTCAGCACTTTGAACAAAACCTATTACCTTAACAGAGAGATAGACAGAAAGGGAGTGAAAGAGCACACACACAGTACAGTTAGCAGCCCAGCCATGCTCCCTCTGAGTACCCAGTGAATAATTACACCCTGAAAAAAAAAAAAAAAAAGTGCAGCTGTGCTGTTTTGCTATGCACTGCAGGAGATTTCATCAGCCCAGTGATATATAGAGCATTAATGTTACAGATAAACACATTTGGAGAGCACAGGAAGGGCCCTGCTTTTTCGTTGTATGCTGTTGTCTAATGAAAGGGGAATATGCTGCAATCCTAGCTTAGCCATATGGCAGATTTTCTAATTTTAGTTGAGTGCAGATGTGCAGTTGGCTTTCTGTGGTTGACTTTATCTCCCAGAACCCATTTAAGACACTGTATGTTTCGCAGTGTACACTGGCACCTTATGTGTAATAAGATCACGCCTTGTTTTATTCTGTAACACAAAGTTAAAAATAATAAAGTCCGTATTAAAGAAATAGTCAGATAATACAGTGAGATGCACAATTTGAATTGCATGTGTTCTGCACAGGGTTTGGGGTTTTACACATCATTTTTTTAGGCTAATATTAGCTTGCATGCAATACAAAAACAAACAGTAAAAGTAGCATATTTGTACAATCCTGCTGATAGAGGCCATGCATGTGGATTCAGTAGTAAAAAATGTGATTGTGTCAGTAAAGAAGATGGTTGTCCATATGTTAAAACTGCTGGGCTAGATCCACATGTACAGTACCAGTTAAAAGGCTGAGTGCACCTGCTTGAAACCAGGTTTTTCATGATTATATATGCTCGTAACTGTATAAACTTGTCTATAAACACTTAATATTTCATTATATGATCCGTGTACTTATATAAGCTGATAATCATAAGTGAACTGCATTCAAAAATTTTATTTTTAAATGAAAATGTAAATCTTGTCAATTTCAATGAAGTGGTCACCCAAAGCAAGGGGATTTCAGTCTGAAGCCCAAGTCAGTTAAAAGTCTGAAATGTGTATAACAAGATGTTAGAACACTGGCCTAAGTATAAAAGTGTCTTTGTTAGATGTTCTCTGAGTTAACTAGCATGTTACCTAATTAACCTTTTGTCACCAATTATTGTTAACAAGTGAGGGTCCATGATTACTATAAATATAGGTAGCATAGGCACAAGTTTGTCATTCCTAATTGTAAGGGATTAGAAAATGGCAAAATACACTCAGTTAAGCAAAGAAAAAAGACAGTCTGTAATTACTTTAAGAAATGAAGGTCAATCTTTAAGACAAATCGCAAGAACTTTGCAAGTGTCTGTAACTGCAGTGGCCAAGACCATCAAACGATTTGAAGAAACTGGCACTCGCGAGGACTAAACAAGGTCAGGCAGGCCAAGGGTGAACTCAGAATCAGACAGCAAGTTCTTTCGAGTCACAAGTCTGCGAAACCGGCGATTAAAGTTGTGCAAGAACTATCTGGCGAAGAAGGAAAGTGAAGGACAACTCAATCTAATGACCTGGCCTGCCCAGTCTCCAGACCTCAATCCCATAGAACTTGTATGGGACGAACTGGACAGAAGAGTCAAAGCAAAGCTACCCACAAGTGCCCTACATCTCTGGGAATTGCTGCAGAAGAGCTGGGAAGACATGCCTGGTGATTTCATGCTGAAACTTGTTAACCGAATGCCTCGTGTTTGTGAGTCTGTTATTAAGGCAAAGGGTGGCTATTTTGAGGAATCCAAGATTTAGAGGCAATTTTCAATTTTCTTGAACATTACTTTGATACTCCTTATGTTTTGCTTTGTATATTGTAACATTTGTTTTCATTTTCAAGTATTTACAGAAACGTATACGACGTAAAACATTGTCAATTATGAAAAAAAACTAGTTTCCAGCAAGTGTTCTCAAACTTTTGACTGGTACTGTAAATTAATGTATAAAACATAAAACAGGTTAAGGATGTTAAGCAGCATAGTAAGCATTTAGGTCACATTTGTAGTTGATTGGCTATAATATCATGCTCCTTAGTGTTTTGCAATTTTATTGTGCAGCGCCATGGGATGCCTTGGCATTAAGAACGTCATTTAAGAGTAATTTGTATCGTAGCACTGCAGAGGGGCTGGACTGAGTCCCTTTCTTTATTCCAAATGCACTGTGGGATTCTCACATTAATAATTGGAAAGCTCTCTACTTCACAGAATCCACAATAAGGGAGCTAATTTCTCACCCAGATTGGACTTTTAAAATAGAACCTTCAAGCCTTTAAAATAAATTAGGGTCAAGCACTACTGTTCATCTTTTAGGAGGTTTTTCTTTTGTGAAAAATCAGTAATGTGTGGAGTAATGTGCCAAGTAAAATGTACCAATTCCTGTTTTATTGCAGAACAAGCTGCTGCAGCCAATGAAGAGGAGGTGCAAAAGGCTGATGTGTCGTCGACAGGCCAAAGTGTTATTGACAAAGATGCCCTTGGACCAATGATGCTTGAGGTGAGAGCACGCTTTCGGGATTCACGCCTGCCCTTTACAGGCCTCTTTTTTTTCCAATTAGGAGCACCAGTAGTAATCTTTAACAGCCCTTGTAATGTTTTGAGTATAAATCCAAGGCCTAGAGTAGTGATGCCACATTAGCAGCAGCTATCAACATCCAAGGGGAATGCATACATAGAAAAGAAGGGCATTCTCTTTAAGTCACATCTAGGTCTTTTTTTTTTTTTTTTTTTTTTTTTTACCTACATGTGACCTACATGACCTGATGTCATTGCATTGACCCCAACTGAGTGGTATCTGTCTGTGTGGATGATATTTTATTAGTAGTTCATGCAAACTAGCTTACATTACTTTCTGAAACATAACTGAACGATTCTTGACGTTAATGGGTTAATAACACTATGTAACACAATTTTTGTTCCTGGGTAGTAAGTGTTATTTCCTAATTGCTTGTAACTCAAAAGTATAGAAAATGGCTGCTATTCCACACAAACTTTGTTTTTGTGACCAGGACAGTGATATTTTGAAATTTACCTATTTCCAACAAGAAAACGGACAAATTTGTGTCTTTTCGTTCACATAAAGTCAGAAAAAAAACAACATATGAATCCAAATTAACATGTATTCATACTAAAGTAATACAAAAATGACTACAAAAGATTTAGAAGTGAGTAGTTACTGTAAATCACTTTCACGAATCAGCCCCCAAATGTAGTCTCCCATCATGTTCTCGTTATACTATCCTTGGTAGCGACGTTCAAAGTCCAGTATATCCTGGTGGAAGCGCTCGCCTTGTTCCTCCGAGTACGCTCCCATGTTCTCCTTGAATTTATCAAGATGAGCATCAAGGATATGGACTTTGAGGGACATCCTACAGCCCATTGTGCCGTAGTTCTTCACCAGAGTCTCAACCAGCTCCACATAGTTTTCGGCCTTGTGATTGCCCAGGAAGCCCCGAACCACTGCGACAAAGCTATTCCAAGCCGCTTTCTCCTTACTAGTGAGCTTCTTGGGGAATTCATTGCACTCCAGGATCTTTTTTATCTGTGGTCCGACAAAGACACCGGCTTTGACCTTTGCCTCAGACAGCTTAGGGAAGAAGTCTTGAAGGTACTTGAAGGCTGCCGACTCCTTATCTAGACCTCTGACAGATTGTTTCATAAGGCCCAATTTGATGTGCAGTGGTGGCATCAGCACCTTCCGGGGTTCCACAAGTGGCTCCCACTTGACGTTGTTCCTCCCCACAGAGAACTCGGTCCGCTGTGGCCAGTCCCGCCTGTGGTAGTGCGCCTTGGTGTCTCTGCTGTCCCAAAGGCAAAGATAGCAGGGAAACTTGGTAAAACCGCCTTGGAGACCCATCAGGAATGCCACCATTTTGAAGTCTCCTATGACTGGTTACAGGCGTTTCCGATTGCCTCGAACAGACTGGTCACATTGTGGCAGAAGCAGAGCCCATCTTGACGGGTGAAGAAGCTGGAAAAAAGTTGGTGACGCTATCTCTGATCTGCGACTTGCACACTTTCATCCAACAAGTTCCACTGCTTGAGCCTAGACGTCAAAAGCTCGGCATTGGACTTGGTGAGACCAAGATCTCTAATAAAGTCGTTGAGGTCTTTTTGGTTGGGGTAGTATGGGTTTTTCTCCTCAGCTCCACCTCTGAAATTGTCATCTGGATCTACAACGTCTTCCTTGCTCTCTGACTTGCTGTTCTCTTCTGAAGACGGCTGCTCTGTCCGGACGAGTGGGTACGGGGAGCTCATGGCAGTGTGGCACCGGGGCAATGGATGAAGGAAGGTCCGGATACGTGATAGCAGGTGCATTCTTGCCAGTCCGACGTTTGGAAGGGTCCACCATGCAGAAGTAGCAGTTGCTTGAGTGGTCAGTGGGTTCCCGCCAAATTCTTGGGATAGCGAACTTCATGGCTCTCTTTTCCCCTCTGTACCATCCTACAAAAATAAATTTATTTCACCCATGACTAATGTGTAAGAGATTCTCACAACATTTTTCATATGATATATTTTTTCAATAACATTGAAAATTGTAAAACATTTTAAAATTAAAAACTTTTACAATTTTAAGAATTAACAAATTTTATAACATAAAATTCTGAGCAACAATTGTCCATCTTACTCCAGAGTTTTTTTTTTTGCAGTGCTCTCAGGTGAAATGAGGTGCCCAGGGTTTGTCTTGATCCCCGACAGACATGCTGAAATATGCCTTGTAGGCCTCGCACATCTTAGCAGATGCTTCCACGGAGTACTTTTTCACTCTTGTCTCGATAAATTGGCTGCAGACATAGCAAAATGCGTCTGCCGGATGCTTGCAGCCTCTTGATGCCATCTCAGAAAAATGCAGATATGTATACACTTAGGCAGCTGGAACTAAACTGAACTGGTGGGCTTAAGGCCCCTGTATTTATACTAGTATTTATATTACTGGAAAGTTCTAGAAAGTTCTAGAAGTTACTCCAAGTTTACTCAGCACTGAATCTATCTGGAATGTTCTGGAAAATAGGTTAATTTCAAAATATCACTGTCCTGGTCACAAAAGCAAAGTTTGTAGGGAATAATAGCCATTTTCTATACTTTTGAGGCATAAGCAATTAGGAAATAACACTTACTTCCCAGGAACCAAAAAAAAAAAAAAAATTGTTACACGGTGTAATGAAAGCTGGCACATTTGCAAATCATATTTTTTTTTTTTTTTTTTTTAGAAATTGCTGTAAAAATGGAAAGTATAATAGTAGGTGGTTGGATTGTTTGTTAAGCATTGAAACACAACATGTTAAAGCTATCAGTGTAACCCAATAAACATTAAAGCCTTCTTAATCTTGTTTAGTTTTCTCCTGTTTTAGTATCTAATCTGTTCTGTCAGTTGATTTTTTTAGGCTGTGTGGGCAAACTTCACTATATAGACATACAACTACTACTAAATATACTATTTTCTGCTTGTAGTGTTGTCTTCTGATGTGTGTGAGGCAAGGGAAGTGCAATCCCTTCATGCAAGGGCAGTCATTGGCATGATTTAAAAAGCTCTGGGTGACAAAGAGCAGCCAAAGTAAACCCACTGATTGCTCTTTACTCTCAGTGGTCATAAACAGTCAGATAAATTAGTCTGCATGGCTGTAGAATGGATAGATGCTAAACACTGCCGCCTTGTCAAAATGTTTTCGCTGTTTTTACAACACCCTCCGCAAACCATGAAAAGCTTAGTGTTTTCCAAAGTGGAGTATTGGTGCCGATAGGATTGTTAAGACAGCTTTAGATCTCCGGATACTGTGTAGCAACTTTGTCTGGTAAATTGAGCTCTTTTCTTCACTTGTTTGTTTAAGCCAAGAGTCTTTTGTGGTGAAAGATCTTTTATTTATTTATTTATTTTTAACTATTATTTAAACTATGCATTGTGAAAGGCTGAAATTCAACAGTTTTGCAAACAAGAATTTGAAACTCAAAAAAATGTGTTCTAGCTTCTAATCTAAACAGTGGGGGACTGAAATGCTGCCACTTTTTAATCTTACTGTAACCTGAACTATACAATAAAAACAGTAAAAAGTTCTGCTGATGTTTTTATAAAAACATATGCCTTGCCAAACACCAACTTGGCATTAATGCACAAGTACAGTGTATTGCAGCATCACTTAGAGGTGTTTCTGAAAGGGTAAGAAGGCCTATAAAGGGGATTCCTGCTAGAATGTAATAGTACATGTCAATTGGGTAAAGAAAGTCAAATGAAAAACATATTTTACCTTTGTGTTTTAGCTGTCTCTTTAGACACTAGTGCGCATTAACTAATTTTACAATCATTTAGTTGTGGCAGGATATTTTTTTAATTGGTTTGGCCACAACTGCATGTCATAAAATATATGAGGCCATTTATCGTGATTGGAATTTCCATAGGGAATGATGCCATTTGATGAGGTAATTGAAACCAGCTTTTATGTAATGGCTGACTTGGGGCCATATTCATTCAATTATATTGCCCTAGTTTGTACAATCATCTGGTGCTTGTGGCCATGGCCTGTTACAGGGAGCAGTGGTTTTAAACTATGTGGTATTTACAGATGCAGCTCTCTGATCTGCTCGCTCTCTCTCTCTCTCTCTCTCTCTCTCAGCTGTTTGAGGTTGCTGTGCTGTCACACAAACAGAACATCCTTCTGTAAATACTGGTGTTTAAAAGTACTTTGGTATTGCTGAATTAATTTTTTTTTTTTATTTTAATTTTTTGCAAATTAAGTCAGGGACACACAAGGTTAAACAGAGTGGCTAAAGGTTAAAATTGTTAAGAACAGCTCTTTTTTTTTTGTATGCATGTGTTGTAGGGAGGTATATCACAAATGATGATGGATTCATTCATTTATTTATGCATTTTTATTTCCATCTCGCAGGCCTTAGATGGGTTCTTCTTTGTAGTGAACCTCGAGGGAAACATTGTGTTTGTGTCTGAGAATGTGACCCAGTACCTGAGGTACAACCAGGAGGAGCTCATGAACACCAGTGTGTACAGTGTCCTGCACGTGGGGGATCATGCAGAGTTCATCAAAAACCTGCTGCCTAAATCTCTAGGTAAGGGCTCCAGCACAGCATTGCAAGACTGTATTATACACCACAATTACTTGCTTGTTTATTGCTTTTGTATTTATGTATCGCTCTGTTTCCTTTTCATTCACATGTGTTTTTTTATTTTTTATTATTGAGTCTTTTTTTTTTGTAGTTTTGTATCCTCACTGTGTCACTGTTGGCTTTCATATTTAGTACTCTTAATTTTCTGTCCCATTTTTTGTTTTCTGTAACAATTATTTAGTAATTGATTGTCCTATGTAGCGACTGATAGTCCTATCAGAAGCCCCATGTTGAAAGTGCTATTTTGTGCTGGTGTTTATGTGGCAGGGTTAAACCCACAGTCATTGCTCTGCAGCACGAATGCAGTTCTTCCCCCTTCATACTGTTTTGTGCATAGCTGCTGTCATCTGCTGAGTAAAATGAATAGCTACGGAATGTTACTGCAGTGCCAGATTTCAAAAAGTAAATCATTGCAGCAAATGCATTTTATCATATGGGTATTGTTTCCTGATGATATGAGTGGGGTTGTTTTAGACACCTGTAGGTTGCAAGAAATTGACACTGTTTATCAAGATTTAAATAATGCATTTGCTTGTGGTTTTTGTGGTTTGCATGCAGTTAGTCTGTGATAAATAGTTGTAAAATAGGTTATGGCCAACTATCTTCAAAGGAGAAATTTTCTCAAATGTGTTTGTTTATTTGAAAACCCTAAAATTCATCAGTGTATGTGAAAAAGACACTTTTCAGCATTAACATTTTGCACAGGTTTTAATGCTTATATTTTAGTGAGGTGATGTTGTGCTATCTTGTCTATATAAATGTACCTTGCCATTACTCTCCACTTGGAGACCTAATTTCTCTAAATTTGCATCCCCTTTTTTTTTTTTTTTTTTTTTTTTTTTTTTAAGTGAATGGGGTACCCTGGCCAAACGAGAACCCGCGGAGGAACAGCCACACGTTTAACTGTCGGATGCTGGTCAAACCTCCCAGTGACTCAGACGAGGAGGGCCATGACAACCAGGAAGCGCATCAGAACTACGAAACTATGCAGTGTTTTGCTGTCTCCGAACCAAAGTCCATCAAAGAAGAAGGAGAAGGTGAAATTGTCGACCAAATGAAATACAATATCAGTATGAAAACACTAGCCTAAATATTTGTATACCTGACTTACAAGTTTGGCAAATTTAAGCATGGTGCTACAAACAAGCATTGAATTATTATTTTTGTGTAAAGGGCAATAAGTCAACTATTATACTTTTCCAGATATTTCATTGTGCATGTAACCCACAGGAAATATTGGGCAACTGAAAGTGTCACAGAGTCCAAGCACCTTTTAAGTAATCACATGGTCCAGAGCTAGAGAGACACACCAGGAGGCAAAGAGCAAAGGGAGCCAAATGAACCTCAGGGTTACACTTTACATCTCCTTCTGTAACTGCTGGTCCTCCTTTTAAATAACTGCACAGTCCTTAACCCTGACCTGAAATGGGGAACCCTTTAATTATACTGTGTGTTCTTTTTTCTGTTCTGTGGGACCTTTTGGAAATGAGTTTTGCTGTTTTTATTTGGCCCGTTTGCAGATTGTTTCCTGCCAGGTACTGTCACAGCTTTTCCTTTCAGCTTTGATGCCATTCGTGGCCATGTGCCAAAAATCAATACAAAAAAAAAAAAAAAAAAACACTCGAGGTGTTAAGAGGAAGGGAGCCAGCTAATATCAAAACACTAATCAGAGATTTACCACCGTACAGCGAAGCAGCTGCTAAAAAGTAGTTAAGTCAGCACGAGAAAATAACTAAATAAATGTTTTTATTCCCAAAATAACACAAGTATATGTAGGGTGGGTTACAGGGTGGATTGATTTAGGCAAAAAAATGATACTGAAGTCACTTAACCCCCTTGAGCTAGCAGTGCTGGTTGGCTGTCAAAAAATAAATAAAGGATTAGTTGGCCACTCTAAAATAACTACCTGTCCAGTGCAACACAACCAGGAGAAGTCCTTTATATATAACAGTGTAGTATAATGAGATAAAATGTGAAGGTCACTCTTCATCATTTTACAGATGTACACATTTTTTCTACACCAGCAAACCACTTTTTGCACTAAGAATCCTGGATAAAGATAAGATTAGTACCAGCAAAAAAAAATGTATGGCTGTAGCATAAATTAACCACTGAAAAATGCTCAAAGGTACACACAGTATCGTCTTCTATTAAGTGCTCTCTATTTAAAATGCACAGGTGCAGAGACAGGTGCAAAACAGTATAAGCTGGACTCTTCCAGTAATGATCAGTGGCTCGTACATCTAGCCCCTATAATACGATTTGGTATTCACCATCCTGATTGTGAGCTTTTCTGATAATCATCTCCATTACAAGGCTGCTACTTTTCCATGGCAACTGCACATGTTGTCCTCTATTAGTAAATGGAGACAGCAATTGGAAATGAATGTCAATTACCTGCTATTAGAAAAATGTTCTGTTCCATTACAGATTTGCAGTCCTGTTTGATATGTGTTGCAAGACGAGTTCCTATGAAGGAAAGGCCAGTCCTTCCAACTCATGAGAGCTTTACCACGAGGCAGGATCTGCAAGGTAAAGTCGATACAGGGATAGGTTTGGAAAGCATAAAGGGTAATTTTGATTCATAAACATATTTAGTGGGTTTCAGAGCTGAATTAATACATACTTCATAATACATAATTAATAAATAAAACAAAACATTTGTGTTACTGAGCTTTAATAAATAAGTCAAGTTAATTTAAGCACCTTCACATTCACCTTTAGTTTCCTTTTAAAATGAAAACAAATGAATGAGTTAAAGTATAAACTAAGCACTGGGATACATCTTTGTGAATGTGGTTCATAATATCATATACTCTACCTTTGTAATTAAGGCTGTAGTGACTGTCACTGTTCTATGAATGGTAAGTAGTCATTGATGCACTCTTAATGGGGAGGGTTGGCACTGCAAACAAGGATTAATCAGAATCAGGCAAGCTTGCCTTGTTGCACTTCTGTGGACTACTGTTCCCTGGTTTATAGTGAAGCACTTTTGTTTTTTGGTTCCACTGGACAATAACTAGGTCCTTATCTGTCCTGGCAGTGTTCAGTGGATGTCATTGAGAGGAATGTCGTGTTTAAAAAATGACTGCAGGCATGTTTAGTTTATTTGTACTTTGTTTCCGAATCAATTCCTGCTGCCACTCATAACTTGAGAAGTTCCCTGCATGACGTCAACCCACTGCCAGACAAAGAACTGGTCAAAACAAACTTATCAAGCTGTGAAACATGGGTCTCCTTCAGTGTAGTCCCTTGCCCCAGATAGCCTCTTGCTGACTGGTTGTCCCCTACTGTGGTCCTGCACATGGAGTACTTGTTATTAGTCTGCTGTAGTACCTGATACACTTCAGTCTGCTCCTAGGTAGGGTATTTCCTAACTTGCTTCCTCTCTGACACTAGGCAAGATTACATCACTAGACACAAGTTTGTTACGAGCCTCAATGAAACCTGGCTGGGAGGACTTGGTGAGACGATGCATTCAGAGGTTTCACCTGCAGAACGACGGGGAAATGTCATTCGCCAAGCGGCATCATCAAGAAGGTAACAAGTGCATTAGCGTCAACTGAAGTCTCTGTGTTTTAATTTTTAAAAATATTTTATGAAAAAGGTTGATTTTGTTTTTATCTATGTCAATAATATACACAGTGCACTATGTAGTTTTATTTATCAAATGTTAAAAAACTGTAAACCATAATGTCACACACATTAGGGCCATTCTTTCCGACTTTTTTTTTTTTTCTCTTTTCAAAGAGGTAAAACACCTGTTCATTTTGCAAAACTAAAACCAAACAACAGTCATATACTTCAAGTCCTCCATAAGCGATTTTGATTTGAATCTCGTTGTGTAACATTATGTTTTTCTTCTTTTAAAAAAAAAAGTAAAATAAAATTTCTAAAAAAAAAACAGCTGTTCACTTAAAAAAAAAATGAAGAAAAAAACCCTTGGGGGGGGGGGGGGGGGCATAATGTAGTAATACTGCTTTTGTTTCTGAATTTCAGAGCACTGTTAAATAATGAATGTGTACAGTTTTATTTTGACAAATTTAATTACCTTTTTATTTTTTTATTATTCTTTTTATGATACCAAGTTCTGAGACAAGGACAAGCTTTCAGTCCCACGTATCGGTTCTCTCTGTCCGACGGCACCATTGTCACTGCCCACACAAAGAGCAAACTTGTGCGATTTCCAACCACAAATGAGCCGCAGCTTTATATGTCACTACATATTCTACAAAGGTAAATTTCATTCTCTATCACATTTTGAAATCCAGCAGCTTGAAATAGTTTCTTTTTAAAACCACAGGGCATGTTTTTAATTTTCCAAGATGCATTTTTTTACAGTCTAAAATTAAAACAAAAACAATGACAAAATTGTATAGAAATTGGATGTGAAACGACAAGTTGTCAGGTGACCTGGAAATGTACACCTTAAAACATTTAATTTCATTTAAGTATAATCATGTTTGTTGTATTTTTGATGTTAGAATGCAGATTCTGCACAGTGATGTCTTTGTTCTTTCACTTCGTGGAAATTGCCAAAGCACATTTAAAATGCGTAACTGCTAGCAGGGAAATCCTGAACCGGAACAAGAATTATAGAAAAATGTTTGTAGTCAATATTGTGATAGTATCTCAAACTACAAACTTTATTTAACCCTCCTATTAGGTTTTAGGTCTATTTGACCCGACTAGTTTCCAATTAGCTTAAATGCTATTTTTTCTTTTGATTTTCTGTATAATATTTTATGACTTTTCTTAAGTTGGGGTCATGATCGAATACACAGAAAACAGAACCTTTGAGTTGTTTATTTTTTTAGAACAGGTGATGTATACAAATAAGATGTTTCGGGTCACTGTGACCCGTGGCATTTATCTATGTAGATTTGTGTGCAGGAATAAAACAAACTTCTTTAATTTGTTATTTTATTATTATTATTATTATTATTATTATTATTATTATTATTATTATTATTATTATTATATTTGTATTATTACCTGTGGAAATAGCTGCACCTGTCTGGAGATACTTATAAACAAAAAAACAATCAAACAATATATATCTACAAGGCAGAGTCTAATTTTCTCTGTCAGTATTGCAACAGCATCTCACTGGTAAAGACATTCCAAAAAAGGAGCTCCCAGGCTGGCAGTCAAACAAGTTTTATGACAGCTCCTGGACTAAAAGAGCATAAAAGAGTAAAACCTTTGCAAATAAAAACTTTTAATCAATTTAAGGCTGTTTTAAATCAGTTTGAAATTGCATCTGGTCAATATGACCCAAAACATAACAGGTGTACCTAAATGCTGAACTTAATAGGAGGGGTAAAGTTTATTTTCAATTTTTTTCTTCTCTCATTTTGATGTTGCAGAGAGCAGAATGTTTGCGGGATGAACAAGGATATGCCGGGACAAGCCATAGGAAAGCAAATGAATTCTGTCACTTCAATGACCCCACCAACCCAGGGAGGCATGCCTGCTGGAATGCCAGGTCAGGATATGACTGTAAGCAGCAATACAAACTTCAGAGCTGTTGGCGGGCCGAAGGATCAGACTGTTATGGGGCAGATGCCGGGCAGTAGGTTTGGGTGCCAGGGAGTAATGAACCACTCTCCTGGCATGCAGGCGGCCACTCCTCAGGGTAGTAACTATGCACTCAAAATGAATAGCCCGTCGCAAAACAGTCCTGGCATGAACCATGGGCAGCAAAACTCAATGCTGTCTCCCAGGCACCGCGTCAGCCCCGGCGCGACGGGCAGCCCACGCATCCCCCCCACTCAGTTCTCCCCTGCAGGAAGCTTGCACTCGCCAGCAGGACTGTGCAGCAGCACAGGAAACAGCCATAGCTATACCAGCAGTTCCCTTAATGCACTTCAGGCCCTCAGTGAAGGCCATGGGGTCACCATCGGGCAGTCTTTAAGTTCACCCGACAGGAAATTAGGTAATGCGCAGAGTTCTCCCATAAACATCAGCCCTCACCCGCTGACCAAGATGAGCAGCTCAGACTTTAAAGAATCCTTTGGGTTGTTTGGGGATCAGGCCCCCTCAGAGACGAGTCAACAGGAGGGGAGCTGCCATCCTGGAGAGCAGAAGGACAATGGCGAAAATAGTCAATTCAGCAGCGGAGAGAGGACCGAGGCACAAAACCGACTGCATGACGGCAAGGGGCCCACAAAACTCTTGCAGCTGCTAACCACCAAGTCCAATCAGATGGAACCTTCTTCACCTTTACCAGGTACTAGCGGAGACTATAATAACAAGGACTCCATGGGCAATGCCATAGTAGGGGGCAACCAGTCGGTTGGAGGATCTCTGGGGCATGGAACTTCACTGAAGGAGAAGCATAAGATTTTGCACAGACTCTTACAAAACAGTAGCTGTTCTGACTTGGCCAAACTTACAGCAGAAGCCACAGGAAAAGACCTCAGCCAGGAAGGCAACAATACAGGTCCTGGCACCGAAATGACAATTAAACAGGAGCCAATGAGCCCCAAGAAGAAAGAGAATGCGCTTCTTCGCTATTTACTGGATAAGGATGATACTGGTTTACAGGAGAAAAACATTAATTTAGGGGAGAGCAAGATAGACCCTTGTAGTAGCACTAAGAAGTCAAACACAAAGACGGAGAAACAGGATCCGGGCTATGAGCGATCAGAACAGGTAAGGTTGATGTTTTCTAGTCATGTCTATATTTTACCAGTTTGATCTGAAGGGCTAGTGTTGATTTTTCTGCAAGATTCTTTTATAAAATGTGAACTTAGAGAAAGACAGTGCCATCCGTTACAGATCGATTTGGTTACGACAGGCAGTCCTGGGTCTCTATTAAAAATAAATAAATAAATACATAATATTGTTACAGGTTGAATGTTGTTCTTGTGATGTGTGCATGTTTTTATTGAGTAAGTATTCTTTTCTTTACAGTCTCTCATTTACAGTGGGGAAAAATTGGCAAATGTCTTTTGCCATTTAAAATTTGCTTTAAAAGAACAAACATCCAGAAGCTTCACACACTGACCCTCATTCCCAGTACCAATCACTACTTTTCCTATAACAAAGTGGTTTTCAATGTGCAGTACACAAAGTCAATTCATGAAACCTCTTGAGGCTGACGTGTACCTGTTGAAATATCTGAGCAATTGATGCATTTTCTACACTAAGGGGTAGATGTACTAAAGTATTGTGTCCGTCGCAATTGTTGCAAACCAGTTGGAAGTGTAGTGTGAAATGTACTAATCAGATGCAACACTGTTAGCATTATTTTAACGAATGCTTTGCAGCCACAGTTCTTATTTGCACTTTAGCCTTAAATGAATATATAATTGTGGGCGTTCCTGCAGAAATTTGTAAAAACAGGGTGGAGATGCAGTGCAAATGAGGGATCAAAAATACTGTAATGATGTACTAAAGCTGCGGGCAGGGCCGGATTAACCTTTTGTGGGCCCCCATTTCATTGTGAAATCATTGTAAAAGACAGGAGATCGACACAGAACTTGTTCTTGACACATAATGTTTTTTTTTGTTGTTTTTTAGCTCAGCTTAAATATTTTTTCATCATTGTCTTAGTCACTAGTTCTTCCTCCATGCTTACTGTCCCGCTCTGCCTCCTCACCCATGCCTGCAGCAGAGCATGCACACGCTATATACTGGTATAGTACGCTTAAAACACTTGCGCAAAAAAACACTCTGGGGAGCATTTTTAGTGTACTTTCAAAACACTCACTTCAAAAAAGGTTTGGTTACATTCATAACACTACTTAGTTTAAAACAACACAGTACATGCTTTCAAAAGACTCTCAAGCTCAAAACACTCTACAGTACATTAAGATCAAAGCATTTACGGTGCATTTTACAGTTGTGTTATTACATTTGTATTTTCACCAAACGTTTTTCAGCTAAAACTAACTGAATTAACCAACATAAATATGTACTAATAGAAACTGTAACTGTACAAACATACTGTATCAAAATAGTTGAAATACAAAGCAAACAAAAAATAAAAATTACCAAAATTAACTATATATAAAAAAAAAAAAAACTACTGCATCCAGAAAAATACTCACAAACACACACACCATGTACACAGTAAATTGGAATCTATGGCTAACGGATGACCTTGTTTCAAGCATCCTGGTTTTGAGTTATTTTGCTACAAAAACAACAATCATTCTCAAGGGATTACAAATGTTTTTGCTGTACAACATGTTTTGAATGTTATCTTGTTAAATAACTTTTTTTATGAACAAAAAAAAGTTTAATATTATAACAAATATTAACATACTTTTGTGTACCTTGTGTTTGTACGTTAGTTGGCCATCTGTAATGAAAAAAACGCTTCCAATGTACCCTTTAAGTGCACCTGGATATTTCCCGTTTGATAAATAACTGGATATTTCTTGAAAGTTGCACACAGCGTTTTTATTCTTTGAGTTATTATTTCAGGAACAAGTTGGGCCCTTGTCAAGGATATAATATTGGCTCTCAAATGCAGTAAGTGTGGCCTCTGCAATATTTGGATGAAAGAACATAACATACTTTTAAAGCAGGCTATTTCTGTTCTTCCTGATCTAAAATCAGACCAGTAAAAATCCAAATGCTATTGCTGGTGGAGTTACAGGTATCTGGTTATTTAAAACAAACCACAACAGGTTTGGTTACACTTGCTTCTACAGTAACTGCAGTTTTTCAAATTAATATATAATATTTAAAAAACACTAAACAATGTGGGGTGACTTTTGCAGATGCATTTCAGTGGGATTGTTTTATTCAGAAGTACTACAGTATGTTACTTTTATTTAGAGTTTCACACACTGTGACCACAGTGCCACTACAGTCCTATAAAAATCATGAACCATATGGCTACAAAATTCAATATAGCAGGGATTGCAGTTAATGGCAGTCTTGTTGCCTGTGACTGCCAGAAAGTCCCCTGAGCGCCCAGGATCCTGGCTGGCTGTCAGGCTTTATTTTCCCAGCTTTGAGACCTATAGAGCCCTTTTTAAAGACACAGGAATTCGAATTGATTTGAGATGTGAGCTTTATATGGCTGTAAATGGTTGAAAGTCAGTAATCCTGGGATTAATGATATTTGTTGCATCATTTTATTTTGAAATGCTTCCATGGTACAAATAACTTACTTTAATTAACCTAATCAATCAAAAAAGTAAATGTGGAAGTTGAAGCAGCTTGTGTTGCCATAACTGGAGAGTTCCTTACCTGGAAATTTAACTGATCAAAAAAACAGTGAAAGCTCTCAATTCAGTAGGATGCATTTTACTTTCATTGATTTGCACGTGTAAGCGTTCTTTTGTGGAACTTTTATTGTTTTTTGGGCAGGATTTTGGTTTTATAATCATGAAACCATGTTTTCCGGATCCTACTTTGTCCACATACTATGCAAGGAAGATGGGTCAAATGTTCAAATATAAAATATCAGCTGTGCCTTCTGTAGTGTTAAGGAGTTTCCATTCTGAGAGCAAAAATATGGGCTGTTGTAAATAATTGCCCCCAAAGTTGCACCCACTGATGCCCGGTTTTTTATTGCTATATTTTTGCTTAACCTAGTTAAAGGCCAAGTCGTAACATTTCCTTGTTTATCTTCAAAAGCGAAACTTTCTTTGAAGGGAATGGTGTGACATACAGCTACCCTAAAAATAACAACTTGCGTCGCTGAATCAGATCAGGGGTGGAAAGTCTAATGGTTTTGCTGTAATGTAAAGCTTAGTGCTCAGAGATGTCCTGTCCCCTTTTGAAGGTTTTAGAACTGGAATACCATTATTGCACGACGTTTGTGTAAAAGGATTGGAGGTCAGCAAGGATGTTCTGTTTATTCATCTTCATATGTACACATATTACCAACAAATTTCTGTATATTACAATTATTTATTTTAAAATCATGAAGAAAACTAAACTTACAGTTCAGGCACATTTACAGGCAACATATAGATATGTGCCGGTGATGGATAGGCTTGTTTTTATAAAACAAAACGGCACGTTGGCCAAAGCAAGACAAAAATACACACTGAACAAACACTAACTACAACAAGTATCACGCTGTATTAAGCCAGCACGAGTAACAATTGTTACTCTTTTTAGTTTCTCTGCTCCTTACATTCCTCCTCTAAACAACCAACCCAGAATGAGCGATCCATGCCTCTGTTATGCAGCTGTGCCTGGCTTGATTGCTGTTAAACCATTCAGTCATAGCCAGGCACAGTCTGCACGTGAACTGCTTTGGCAGGTAATCAGTTTTTCCCTGCCTATGTAGAACAACAGTGACCAAATACATACATTTAAATAATAATAATATAACACCCTGTCACCAATACATACATACATATAACATAAAATATGCACTGGGGCAGGTGCCGTACATATGTTTAGAGTTGTACAGTAAGTGCAAAAAACTGTAAGGGCACTGGCCACTCTTTGCTGTAGCATACAGTTGTCATCTTAGAGGTACACGGCTGGAATACAGTCACTTGGGGTATACATTATCAACACGTGGTGTGACTAGCCGTCATTGAGTAATTAATTGTACATGTTGAATTTATTGCCCCCTCCCCCACCAAATGACATAACAGCAGAGTTTATCATACATTTTAAAATAAAAGGTGTTCTACAACAGACCAACAACTTGTTTTAGAAATAGACATTATAAATGTCAGGTTTTATTTTATACAGTGTGCGTTGAGGAATTAACAGTGTCCCATTGATCCCATTGTTCACAAAAAAGCCCTGATCTGTAAGTAATGTTTCATGAGCAGAGACTTTGGTTCATGCGTCAGCAGCTGATACAGTTTCTGACTGATCTTATCACTCACCCTTCTCGCTCCTGTAAACAAAGTTTCTCACTGACTGAAAGGCTAAGTAACAGTTGAGTGAATGCTGATTACTATCCCTGTCTCCAGTAGGAGCAGTGCAGCAGTTTTGCATATGCCCTTGTCTACCAGCTTTTTCTGTATAGGGTCTTTTGTCAATTATGTGTACCTTTTGTTAAGGCAAACTGTCACCTTACTGTACAAAAGGCCCTTATTGTCCCACACTGGGAATGCATACCCCTGGTAACAGGCATATGGTGAAGCTACTCTTCTTGTTGTTTCTGTTAGGGCACTTTCACACCTAGTAAGTTTGACCCTTTGATGCAGATTGAGGTGCGGTTTGGTTAGCTTGGAGTGATATGGGAAACATCTGAGAACCACTTGAAATGGTCGTCTCGGTTCTCTTGAAAGTGGACTTGTACGTTTGCCACTTTGCTCCGTTTAAGTTCACCACACCACATTGTCAAGAGAGCTGTATGCGTTTGGAAAGTGCAGTGTGAAACCAGTAGAACTTGTCTGCACGTGAACCAAACAGACAAATTTGAATGCAAGTTTGCTTGAATTTTTCTGGTGTGAAACAAACTGAAGCAAACCTGAAAAAAATGAGTCTGTTTGCAAGTGAACTACGATTCGAATCACTTGAAAGTGAACTAGGTATGAAACTGCCATTAGTGTCCGAATATAAGGGTTTAAGGAGGTGTCCGTTTCTGTGTCTTCATTTATGTCTAGCTTAAATTTTTGCATACTGTATCAGAACTGCTTACCCAATTATGAAGAACCTTGGTAAGGACATTCTTTTGCACATTGTCAGAATGTTGGGGATTCAGTTTACCTGTCAGTCTTTTCATCAGACACTGTTTCAACATTTTCATGAAAGTGAGATTATTGTTTTTATTTGCATATAAATCTGCATTGAAATCGAACCCTGCCAGTATTGTTTTTTGAATGTGCCATGTAAATTTCAACAGTTTTTACCAGCTTAGCAACAAAAAGGTCTTTATTCATTGTGTGTGTGTGTGTGTGTGTGTGTGTGTGACTTCAGTGAATAAGCTATTGCATGGCTGGTGTTAGAGAAATTGGGTTCAAAGGTTACTAGCAGAGGGAAAAGGGAAGTTCAGTACTGGCATACCTAAAACTGCAGTTTATTAAAGCTACCAAATAATCTTCTATTGGAAGTGTTGTTTTTTTTTTTTTTTTTTTTTTTTTTTTTTAAGTATAGTGCCCTCTTGTGTTGGTAGGCAAGACTGCACAATATTCATTTTCAGTAAAAACAGCTAAAATGAAGAAGGCTTCTTTTTGAGACCGGTCCAAAATTGGTTGAAAAGTATAGCATAGGGAGGCTTGATGGGTTTTTAATCCTGTGCAGTCTTGAATGGCTTAATTAAGTATGATTTGATTTGGGCTAGAGAGTTTTGAAAATGTTGGTAAAGTTACAGACATCATCAATGTAATTGTAATAAATGTTTCTTGTGCTTGTGATTTTTTTTCTTTTTCAGTCGAGTGAATTGGATGACATTCTAGATGACCTGCAGAATAGCCAGCCCCAGCTTTTCTCTGACACCCGGCCTGTTTCTGTATCTGCGCCGGTGGACAAACAAGCCATCATCAACGACATCCTTCAGATCACCGGGGAAAACAGTCCTGCTGCATCCCTGGGTCCACAGAAACAATTTCCTGGCATGCTGCAAGGCAGTAAGTGATATTTGATTTATTGCTGTATTAAAGAAATAAAAACATTGTATGGTTGCATGATTTTCAATATGTTTTTATACAGTGCTTCCAAAGACTAGAATCCATGAGGTATTTATTTTTGACCAGCGGTACTGTTTTTTTTTTTTTTTTTTTTTTTTTTTTTTTTATTTTCTCCAGTGTACCTGTGCTTTAAATGCTGATGCACTTAGTTTTAGTGATCGTAATGTTCTTTCCTATTATTTTGTCAATTAAAAAATAACATATTATTCACTTTGACCTATTTTCTTTTTCTTGTACAGAGTAAAAACAACTATCTTGATATCTGAGTGTTTCTTGGTAAACAGCTACTGTAGTGCACTGCAGGCTCACAAGCACAATCAGAGTTTTTTCTTGCTTTTACATTTATTTTGCTTCAATCTGTAATATATGTGACATTGTGGCTCTACCTCTTAATTAGAAAAAAAAATGTGGAGCAGTGATGCTGAGTGAATGTAGTTTTGACCTAGAATTTTCTATATGGCAATAATGAGAAATGGGATGAAACAGTTGAGCAGTCTGAAACCTTTAAAAAAGCAAGGCTTATTTCATTAACATAAAAATCAGTTTAAAAAAAAACAAAAAAACATCATGTTTAACATGGATAGTGGTGGGGAGAAAGAAAAAACTGTAAGAGACACCTTCAGTTTACATTCTCTTTAGACTTTTGTGCAGTCAAAGCTAGTGTACATGTACTGTATGTGAGCAGTATTTAAACCACTGATTTTTAAATGCATGTTATAAATAACAGGCATTCCCCCCAACTCCCACACATGTTAGCACCCACGCACCGTACTTGACAAGCAAACACAACACAGTGGCGAGTAAAACAGGAAAGGGGCGGTGGGGAGGGGTTTCCAGCACCTATATTTTTTAAAGGAGATGGAACAAAGTTAATGCATTTTGAGTTTACTGCCGTTTTCTAAAACAAAAGGTGAAGATTTGAAAGGTAAGTTAGTTTCAGTTTAAATAGATTCCTCCAGGACAAGATGTAATCACAGGCTGTGAAGGAAGGTGTGTGTGTGGTACAGTAAAAATTCTCATGAATCTGCAAATTACTTTGATCTCGGACCCAAATGCTTTTAATAAAGTGGACTTTATTATTTCAATGGCAACATCCTGGTAGTGTTGGGTTTTCTGTCTGTCTGTCTATCTATCTATCTATCTATCTATCTATCTATCTATCTATCTATGTATCTATGGATGAAGGCTATATTGGCATCCTGAAAAAAAGTGATACTACAGTAGTGATGTCAAAAAGTGATATACTTGAACTTTGACCCATTTGACTCCTCGAGACCATCACTTTCAATTCAAACACAAAATGTCTCATTTTCTATCACCCTATAACACCCACAGTACAGAAATGTCCATTAATGATCAACAAAATGAGAATACATTAAATAATAATAATAGTAAATAAAAAAATAAATAAATAAACACGTAAAGCTGGTACATTCATATCTCGGAGAAACTAAACAGATAACAACATAGAACGTCTGTACAGCACTAAAAAACATAATTACAAAAAAAAAAAAAAAAAAAACACACAAAAGAAAAACCCCGAACTGTACTGCTGAACCTCGTCGTCTTTAATATTAGCATCACAAGGGTAACCATGTTTTATAAAACATAATAGATGGGCCTCTTCAGTGAGTTACAGGAAAACAATTCCATCTCTGCTTTCTGTGACAGTTTATAAATCATTTATGGTGTCGCAAAAACCCTGGATGAAATTATTTTCCTCTAACTCACTGAAACCTGTCTATTATTCTATATCGCCACAATTGTGGCAGTACTTTGGCTTAGTGAAAAAGCTTTGTGTGTGTCCTTTCTGTTGCAGCCTTCAGTAACCCCAGGGCAGGCCAGCCTGGCAGAGGCCAACCTGTCCGTAGCATGGACGTCAATGTGCCGACTCAAGCCTCTTCAGGACCTTTCCAAACCATGAGAAACAACAGTCCGTATTCGGTCATGTCCCAGCAGGGAATAATGGGAAATCAGGTGATGATGTCAGGCCAAGCAAATTTAATAAACACAGGTTGGTATTGTCAAATTGCTTTTTAGTTAACCCAGATGCATTCCTTTTTAATAACATTCTTCATATTTACAGTTGCCTCCTGCTGTGTACAATGAGTTGTTGCAAATATTTAAAATATAACCACATTCCCTGGGCCATCAAGGTTATCTTGAAATGTGCAAAAGCTTTCAAGATAATAACCTTACAAAACAAAGTTTAGCATACCATAGATCTATTTGGGACATTTCCCCAAATACAATTACTGTACATTAAACATGAAAATTAATTGTATTTGAGGCCTGTTTTTAATCAGTATAAAAATGCAAACTGTGACATTTTATTAGTATAGCTTATCCATTTAGAAAGAGTCTTCAAGGTGGCAGAACCAGAGGGAAGTTAATGTAGTCTGTTTCCTAACGTATTGCTTTTTATTTCTGCCTCTGACAGCATTTCAGGAACTTATTTATCCAAAGTAGCCAAATGGATCATTTAAATGAATGAGCAATTACTTGAGGTTTCTCTAGTCCAGATTTTTATAATGCTGTAGATTTGAATAGTAGCCTTGTCTGGCATCCCCTTTTGGATTTGGTTATTTGAAAATACTGAAATGATAAAATATCACAGTCATGTCAGAGATGATGCACATTCATCATGCATGATTCTGTATTTTTTCATAAAGTTTAGTTAGTCCTTATGTTTTGCTTTTATTCTGGTGTGCAATATAAAGAAAAATGCTTGCCATAAAATATATTACCAAAATAACTGTTCTTGTTAACTGTAATTTCTTAGCAGAGGGTTTCTCCTTTAGTGGAAAAAGAAAGGATTTCCCCCGACCTGAGGTTTGTCTGAAATAAACGAGAATCGGAACCTTCCTGTCTGTAATTTCCCGGTCTTGTTAATTGAATAGCTTCTCTTACCGTGGTTCCCTGCATTTCAGGGTAAAACAGCTGTTTAACCTGCTTCTACACCTTTAGTCTCATAGTAGATAAAACACAAAAAAATGTTGTTTTTAAAATCGGAAGGAATGATCTGTAGCATAATATGGGCATTTGTTAAACGTTTAAAAACAAGTGCAATGACTGCTGTTATATTCTGAGGATTTCTTACCTTCTTTGGAAAGTAAAGACATTGACGTACAATACAGCAAAAGTGATTCACTTCCTGAGGAAGGAAGCAAAGGGTTACCCGCACACGACTTGACCCTCCCCTTTCCTGGTTTTACTGTCACAGGAACCACATAACATGCAGCTCTTTGTCAAAAAGTTTGCAGTGCGTTCGAGCAAACGGCTGAAGCTCCCACTATATATAGAGCCTGCTATGCTTGCACTGACTCCTGCCACCTTACTGTACATGCACATGTAAACCTGTGTCTAGCTCTGGTCTCAAACCGATTTTAGAGGATGTTTTTGCTGCTGTGGGCTGGATCTCAGTTTAGTTGCTTCTTGTACAGGGATGCTCGGTGGTAACCCTCCGAGAGCCAACATGCCGTCGGGAGACTGGGGGCCTCTGGGCGCTGTCGTCAACAGCACCAACTCGGCAGTATCCGGCACCATCAACAGACCAATGCAGCCAGGAGCTGGAGGCATGGTCCGAAACACAGCGCCAGGGGTCCCGATGAGGCCCAACAACCAGTCTGGCCCGAGACAGATGATATCTCAAATAATGGGTATGGGTAAGCTGAAACCACTTACTACTTTTTTTTTTTTTTTTTTTTTTCAAACTAGGACATATTGTATGAATTAAGATACTGTGCAATGTTGTGAAGAGGCATCACTAGCAGCATTAAAATAAAACTTGACAAATGCATCTATGAATAGATTGGGTACAGTATGGTGTTGGTAGAAGTCTGAAACATGTACTGGTAGTGGTGTGTCTTGTAGTAGTTTCAAGGAACTGAACCGGTAAACAAAAATATTATTTACACTACTATTCCTTTTAACATCTGTTTGATTAGATATTGTTCTGTAATTGTTGTGTCCGAGTTCACTTTTTGTATAATGAATTGTGTGTTTTGGAATCTGATACCAGTCTTTAACTTCTAAAACTAGCCCAACCTGATCTGGATATGGGAATGTCAGCTTCCCAGTTTACCCAGCAGCAGGTACCACCCAATCAGACTGCACCTTGGCCAGACAGCATGCTGCCCATTGAGCAGGGGCCCTTCAGCAATCAAAACAGGTAATGGATAGCCTAAGGAGTGAATCAAAAGACACTTGGGATACCCAAGAGCCAGGGTGAGCCAAGTACCTCACAGAGTAAAAGCATGGAAATCCTGTTCATTCAAGTTCATTTTGGTCCAGTGACGTGAGAACACTGATGGTCACAGAGAAGGAAATAGTCCCTGTTTCTGTTCTGTATTTTGTTATGTATATATGTGCATATTTTTATGTATTAGTCACTGTAAGCAAATTAAGCTAGGAGAGTCAGTAAGGGGGTAAGACTATGAATAAAGGGCCAGTTCTATCGCAGTTTGCGCACCACTGCTGCAATGTATACTCTTACAGTATACTTGTACAGTTTTCACATATTATTAATACAGGGCTGTAACAATTTCAGGGCCCTCCTGGTATAATAAATACATAATCAAATATCTTGTTGTAAAACAGTGCATTGGATGATGTGCGTTTGAATGTATAGAAAACAAATACTTCCTGGGATCCGTAAACAATGATATTCCCTGTTTGTCGACCGTGTCCCATCCCCCCCCCCCCCCCCCCCCCACTCATGGTTTCTGTTAATTAGGGTTTCTTAAATATCTGGTTTTAAGATATATACAATGGAGCCAGCTTTATGTATCATTTACAAGCTTACTCAACCTATCTCTATATGTCTACAGACAGAAACTTTTGACTCAATTTTGTTTTAAAATATCTGCGTCAAATGCTTTGAAAAGCCGTTGAATCTGTTCTCTTCAAGAGACTAACTAGTTCACAGGGAGGAACTTGGCCAGGCAAAAGTAACCTTTATCTTTAAGAAATTCTTTGTTTTTAGTTTTGTTTTTTGTTTTTTAATGCACATTGATTCTTCTTGAATTCTCGTTTGTGGAGGTGGATAGTTAGAGGAAAGTTATGTAGGTAGCTCAATCTAACACTCCCACCCCATGCCTTGTTTGTTCCTCCAGACAAGCCTATAACAGCTCCCAGGATGATTTGCTGTGCACGCCTGCAACCACAGAAGCCCTGACAGATGAAGGCACTCTGCTCAATCAGCTCTACTCGGTACTAAAGGACTTTGACGGCCTGGAGGAAATAGACCGTGCTTTGGGGATACCTGCGTTGGTCAGCCAGGTAATCTTTAAACCTGCGCTTCTATGTTCACGTGAAATCTGCAGCAAAGAGGTATGTCCCTACATTAGTGCACTGGAGGTAAAACATTTGTGCTTGTGCAAAACAAAATGTGTTTGGGGCCCCTTTCTTTTTCGCAGCTTAAATAGCAGCAGTGGTAATTTAGGTTGTTCTGCCTAAATGTGCAGGCGTTTAATCAGCCTGTTTATTAATTGGTTGATTTTCAAATATTTATCACCTCCAATTTGAATACATTTCTTTCTTTTTGTCTTCTAAAAAGGCAAGTTTTCATGTGCACTAAATACAAAATAGAGTATTTGTTGCAGCTGTTAAGAGGAAAGGGGCCATCTTCAAAACCATTTTTGATTTAAATCTGTCAACATTTGCGACCTACAATTTTTAATCTCCATTTAATAAATTAATCATGTTTTGCATGATGGGTGATTTTACATAGAGGACAACCACACTAGCACTTGAATTGGGTTTAAACTGATCACCAGCAGTACTGACTGTGTGGTTGACAGGGGTCTGGAGTGATTTTTAAGTACATTTATGGAGCCAAATTTCCCAAAATATGCTATTTGAATAGTAAGCACAATATGCAATTTAATTTGCTTTTAATTCCATGTTAATTTGAATAATTTGCTTCATGTATGTATTTATTTAGTTGATTTGATGTGAAAGCGTGGCCTGAAACACACTGTTTGTTGATGTCACTCTCCACAGAGCCAGGCTGTAGACCCTGAGCAGTTTCCAAGCCAGGACCCCAGTATGATGCTGGAACAGAAGCCTCCTATTTACAGCCAGCAGTATTCTGCTCCACCTCCCATGCCCCAGGGAAATTACCCTCCCATGCAGGATGCCAGTTTTCACACCTTGGCCAATCAGATGGGCCAGAGACCTGGCTACTCAATGTTGCGCATCCAGACCAGGCCTGGGCTGCGGCCCCCCGGCATGGTGCCTAACCAACCCAACCAGCTGAGGCTTCAGCTTCAACACAGACTGCAAGCACAGCAGGTAGTGGACATTTCTGATTCTGGATCTCTCTGCTGCCTTCTGTGTCCTCCAGAACCTGCAGGGATCCCGGTCTTCTGCAAGAAAATAGTTCAGGCAGTAATATTGTTTCATTTACTGTTTACCTGACAACACAGGGTGTTAGGCTACAACAACCTATTTCAGAATCCATTTTAACAAGGCAAGTAATGCATAAATAAAATGACAGTGTTAAGAATAAAAAATAAACTATACACCTGAGGACCCCTAAGCAGGATTAGTAGGTGTAGTGCATAGCAGCACTGTGGGAACGTAGTCTTGATCACCACCTGCTGGTGCAAGGAAGTATAACAGAGTTTTGGAGCAATGCAGTCCACATTGAATTCTAAGGGCAAAGGGAGTATTTTTGTATATATACATTAGATGGGACACCTTGCTGTATATCATATTGATTAAATATTACAATCTCAACTTTTAATATATTATACAGGTCAATAAAATTGAAAGTATTTTTATTCAAGCAGATGTTAGACAAGTTGTGTTAAACTTTTAACATAATTAGATTTGTGTTGTTTGTTTAAATACATTTACAAATGTCGGAATATCTGTCTAAATTATGGTATGTGTTTTTTTTTGTTTTTTTTTATATATATTTTGTTATTATTTTAAGAACCGTCAGCCACTGATGGGTCAGCTCAACAATGTCTCCAACATGAACCTACCTCTAAGACAAAACGTACCACCCCAGGTTAGTATGACACCCTGTGTAGGAAGTTGTTATATGTATTTCAATCCTCTATAGCTCTGTAAAGCAATTCAAGTTTAATCAATGAAATGGGTGTCAGTTGAGAGAGTAGTTCAATCTCTATACCAGTTTAGATTCTAGTTTCTCGGCGCATGTCCACTAGGAACCAGCCTAAGAGCAAGACGAAACATTTCTCACACGCAACTGAAGAACCAAACATGTCTGACTAGTGAAAAGTGACTGTACCAAGGACCCAAAGAAACAATGGGGCATATTTTCAAAGCATTTACTCTTTAATTAAGTTTTTGTTGTACAAAACTAGCATTCAGGTTTTCTTCTGTCATTTTTTGTCACATTAGTGTTGAATTTTTTCTACAAAAAAAAAAAAAAGATGACACCTTGTGTATCCTACTGTGTAATATTACTTATTTTAATGAATAAAGTGATAAAAGGGAAGGCTTTGTTTGTGATTACCTATCTATTTATTTATTTATTTATTTGTGTACTCTCTCTCTCAGGGAACCATCAACGCTCAGATGTTGGCTCAGAGACAGAGGGAGCTCTTGAGCCAGCACTTGCGCCAGCGCCAACTCGAGCAACAGCAGCGGCAGCAACAGCAGCAGCAGCAGAGAGCCATGATGATGCGGGCACAGGGCCTCAACATCCCGCCAAGCATGGCAGCAACGGCTTCTGGTGGGATGCCGGGCACCATGAGCAACCCACGGATCCCTCAAGCAAACCCACAGCAATTCCCATTCCCTCCAAACTACGGTACTGGACTTAAATCCCCACCACCCTCCACCAGCCCTTTCTCCCCAGTGTCCCCCAACCACCCTGGGTCACAGCTCCTCTCACACAGCTCCTTGCATGGCTCCCAGATGAGTCTGGCTAACCAGGGAATGATGGGAAACATGGGAGGACAGTTTGGGCCTGTAATGAGTCCCCAAATCCAGCACAATGCCTTCCAGTTTCCCAAGGGTCGTGCTTTTCTGAGTGCTTGTAGTTTAAAATAAATTTTATATATATATATATATATATATATATATATATATATATATATATATATATATATATATATATATATATATATATATATATGTGTATGTGTATGTATGTATATATATATATATATATATATATATATATATATATATATACATACATACATACATACATACATACATACATATACACACACATACATAAAGTCAATTGTCGTTAATATGAATTTCAAGGGACCATCAAAAAAACCAAATTGTTTTAATAACGATCTAAAGCCAAAAGCATACTGTCAAATTTTAATGAAGTTACAGTAACACTGAAATAAATTTCCAGTTACAGAACATTGAAAAGTATTATACATTTAAAAGTGTTGTGTGTTTTATTGAAAATACAACTGAAAGTGAACTTTTTAAAAGTATACATTGCAAATGAACTGCCCTTGAAACCTGCATGTCACATTCTGATCACAGGCATTTTTAAACCATGTATCCTCAACAGCAGGGTATTGAGCAAATCAGAAACATTGACAACTTGCATCCACAGTGTGCTCTTCATAAGCTTTTTTTTTTCTAGAAAGGTTGACAAAGTGTTCGTTGAATGGTGAAATCTGTAACAACATCTTTCGTTCTCTTGTACGCAAGGACAGTGCACATTTTTGCGTGAGCACAAGGGCAACTCGAAATGCATGATATGATCATTACTCCACAAACAGCACCAAAATACAAAACAAAGGTGCTAATGTGGATGCCAAGTTAATGCGTTTCCAAATATCCTTTACACTCAGCAGGTCAAACTTGGGTATTTTCATTTTATTCAGATTTTTCCCTGAGGAGGGCTCCAAAATAATTCACACTAACAGGAAATTTGTGTTAAACAAATTCTAATTATAAGAAGTAATTTGCAATAAGTGATTGCTAAATTTAGCCGGGACCAGGAAATGTGTCTAACCTGTGTTCGTTTTAACGAGAATTGACTGTATATAGATATGAATGACTATACCATAATATACTGGTATAACAGTACTTCTTTTTTTTTTTTTTTTTTTTTTTTTTTTTTTTTTGGCTTTGGGCAACAAAAGCGATTTCAAAACCTAAATTCCAGTAAACAGATTGTCTTATATTAGAATATACAAAGCACATATACAGTACCAGTCAAAAGGTTGAGTACACTTGCTGAAAACTAGGTTTTTTCCATTTTTTCATAATTGACAATGTTTTACATCGTATATGTTTCTATAAATACTTGAAAATGAAAACACATGTTACAATATACAAAACAAAACATAAGGAGTATCAAAGCAATGTTCAAGAAAATTGAAAATTAACTCTAAATCTTGGATTCCTCAAAATAGCCACCCTTTGCCTTAATAACAGCCTCACAAACACAAGGCATTCGGTTAACAAGTTTCAGCAGGAAATCACCCAACATGTCTTCCCAGTTCTTCTGCAGCAATTCCCAGAGATGTAGGGCACTTGTGGGTAGCTTTGCTTTGACTCTTCTGTCCAGTTTGTTTTATACAAGTTCTGTGGGATTGAGGTCTGGAGACTGGGCAGGCCAGGTCATTAGATTGAGTTGTCCTTCACTTTTCTTCTTCGCCATATAGTTCTTCCACAACTTTGAGGTGTGTTTCAGGTCATTATCTTGCTGAAGAATGAAGGACTGCCCAACTAGCCATAATCCTGATGGAATGGCATGCCTCTGAAGTATGCTATGATAGCCATGCTGGTTGAGCTTGCCATGGACTTGGTAAAGATCACCAACTCTGTCACCAGCAAAGCAACCCCAGACCATGACACTGCCTCCTCCATGCTTGACAGTGGGAACCACACATGCAGAACTCATACGCTCACCCTCTCTGCGTCTTACAAATACTCTGCGGTTGGACCCAAATATTTCAAATTTTGACTGATTGGTCCATAAGACTGACTTCCACTCCTCAAACGTCCAGTTTTTTCTTTGCTTAACTGAGCATATTTTGTCATTTTCTGCTTCCTTACATTCAGGAATGACAAACTTGTGCCTATGCTACCTATATTTTTAGTAATCATGCACCCTCACCTGTTAACAGTAATTGGTGACAAAAGGTTAATTAGGTAACGTGCTAGTTAACTCCGAGAACATCTAACAAAGACACTTTTGTACTTAGGCCAGTGTTCTAACACTGTGTTATACACATTTCAGACTTTTAACTGACTTGGGCTTCAGTCTGAAATCCCCTTGCTTTGGGTGACCATTTCATTGAAATTGACAAGATTTACATTTTCATTTAAAAATTAAATTTTTGAATGCAGTTCACTTATGATTATCAGCTTATATAAGTACACGGGTCATATAATGAAATACCAAGTGCTTATAGACAAGTTTATACAGTTAAAAGCATAGATAATCATGAAAAACCTGGTTTCAAGCAGGTGTACTCAAACTTTTGACTGGTACTGTACCTTTATGCTTGATTCTAAATATTAGTATAAATCGGATCATGTCATTCATGTCGTGTGTTGGGTATAACTAAACTAATTGGCTGTTGCTTTTACTTTTGGTGCTGAGCTATTGCTTTTTAAATGAACGTGTCTAATCACATTTAACCTGATCTGTCCCACTCCATGTGATGCTACTAAAACTTGTATGTGTCATGTTGTCTGAGGTGCTTGCTGTTGACAAAGGATGCATCTTGTTTGCTAAGGAGCCTAACCATCCCTAGTATGTATGCTACCTTTTTATTATATAAGTATATAAAAAGATAACTCCGTACGAGCTGAAACGGGAGCTAAAGGCAAAGCAGACATCTCTTGTTAAATCATTGAGTTAGTAATCACGAGTTTTGTAACACTGGAACAACTAGTTGCTAAAAGTAAAAACGTTAGTTTTACAGCTCCACTTTTATTTTAAGTAGGCCCCCTTCTCTTGGCTACCAAAAATGTGTTATTTCAAGTATGAAGTTCAGAACAGCCTACCGCACAGTTGTTTATTTTTTGCTTGGTGCTTTTAAGTCCATGTGGAGACTGTCCGCTCTATTGGTGTGTCCTATAAAATCTATATAATCAGTGTAACAAAAATACAGCTGAAGCGTGTCATATGAAACCTCCTGCTGCAGCAGGTAGTGGCAAGAATTCACTGGTGATGGAGCGGCAACATGAAGTTTATGAAAGGATTGTAAACAAACCGACTCAAACCAAGTTCTGGTTTCTGAAGTACAACTGTAGAAAACATGAGTAAAACGTTGTTCAGTCACTAGAAATAATATTTGAGGAAAAAAAGCAACATTATTGTGGGACACGCCAAGTTATTTATTTATTTTTAATTTAAGTTAAACCTGCTCTGTGCAGTGATCACTGTGAATGTATTTGGACAAACAAACACAAGTCAGATTAACAAACTCCAGCAGTATATTAAAATATTAATGGCAATTTTAATTTTATTCTTTTGATACATACACCTCGCGTAATATAGCCCACATCACATATTGGCACTTCGTAATATAGCCCACATCACATATTGGCACTTCGTAATATATAGCCCACATCACATATTGGCACTTCATGTACAAAACAGTTCCGTACAAAGTTTGCCGGCGAATCAAAACCAAATTATGCTCCAGTTTTTACCATTGTTGAGTGCGTTTTAACATTTAAATTCCAAAAGCAGGGCAAGGTATGTAATCGCTTCTGGTAGGACAAAATCAGGGTCAACAAGAATCCGCTTTGTGGCTTTCCTTTCATGAGAATCAAATCCAGAACTTCATGGTACTACGATTTGATACTTTACCATACTAGACCTGGTTGTGTTTTCCTGTGTTCAGATTTAATTATGCCCATTGTAAAATTGAAGCCATCTTATTCAGGGATGGAAGTAAGACGGTGTAGCAGTTCGATCCCTTCCAGGTTTTACTATGAGTTTTTAATAAATTGATCTTGTTAACTATAAACTGAGGATAATCAAACACATAATAAAAACTTGAAATGTTTGAAACCGTTCTGCAATAGGAGTCTTGTTTTCGTTCCTGTTATTCCTGGTTGTGGCTGGGTCATTTTCAGCTGGCTATGATAGTGTGTTGGTAACTTCTTGATCCAGTAGGCAGTCTAAATCCCTAGCATCATTTAAATATTGTGTTTTAGTTTCCTGTGTGTGAATTCAAAACCATGTCCAGCATGACACAGAAACTTTGTCTTGTAGTAATATGACCGTACATGTACACTGTTCCATCAGCTCTTTGTGTTATGACAACTAGATGGTCAGTTAAGACTTGTACAAGTGAAGTATTGAGGCCAAGACTGACGGTGGTTGGGAATCACTGGCAACTTTCTTTGAAATCAAAAGAAAAGATAATATTTGTTGTTAAAATCTTCTTTCTAGCTGCACTTTTACTACTTCCCTTGTGTGTAGTTGAGTTTTGATGTTTCTGCATGCACTAACATTTTTCAAAATAAGCTTATCTTTATACGGTTAATATTACACATAGCTGTTTAAGTGAAACACATCAGCCTGCTCTTCTTTTTACTGCTGTCAATGACAGGTTGAATAAGGGGTGCTGTAACTGTATGCAAATTTCCTGTCAATAGTGATAGTACACCAGCCCTCAACACCAGAGGTAGAGTCATTAACACTGGTTCTCCATTAGACAGCGCTAATGATATTGTAAATGTAAATGCACAACTGGTGGAATTTAAGGAATTATTTTGTTAGCTAAAACCACTGTATAACACTTGGCTGAATTTTAACCAATGCATTTGCCATATTAGTTATTTAATTTATTTTCCAATCACTCCTGGGCAAATTTTAAAAAGACTTTCCCGCCACTTTGTAATGTTGTGGCATGCAGGTGTTTTTGTCTAGTGTGTTGCTCAACTCGAGCACCATAACTAGTGTAAAGTTTGGCCTCTCAGTATGGTCTCTCTCTGTGGGTTGTAGTGCAGGAGCTACTGTACACATTGGTTTATCCATGCCTTGCGAGGGCTCACAGGCTGTCCGTTTGTTTTCAGGGATGAATCAGCAACCTGACGCAGGATTTGGTGGAGCTGCTGCCCCTCAAAGCCCCCTGATGTCACCCAGGATGAGTCACGCTCAGAGTCCCATGATGCAACAGCCCCAGGCTAACACAACCTTCCAGTCGTCGTCTGAGTTGAATGGATGGTCACAGGGGAATATGAGTGGAAACAGGTAAATTCCTCTGTGAGTGAAACAAGCAATGTGATTGGTCGAGCAAGGTTCCAGCTGTCCATATTTTGGATGGATATGGACAGATTGGAGCCTTGTCACATATTCAAAATCACTGTGCTGCCTCACATAATTTAAAGTACCGTTAACCATCTTTACAGTTAGATGTACAGTAACTACAAAACCGAGTGACCAATTGCTATCAAAAAATATCCCAACAGTAGTAAGCAAACATGCCGATTTTGGATGAAGAACAATTACATGAAGATAGCAAAATGAAAAAAAATAAGAAAAATTTGTAAAAAAAAAAAAAAAAAAATCTAAAAATAGCTGTCTTTCTGAGTCGGTATTTTTGAGTGCTGACGCAACTCCACCCCCTTGTGCGTCTTTTCAATGGCAATGTGCACAATATTTAAAAGATTTAGATTTACTTACTTTTGCATTTTTTGTTAAATTAATTTACACAGCTTATCTTAGTGTGTAGTTCAAAGTTGTAAACGGGACTACTTTATTGGCGAAATGATATTGAATTAAAAAAATAATAATAATAAATTCCCTAAACATGATTTTGTTTTATTTTTTATTTTTTTTAAATCCACTGTTTGACCTAGATTATAAATGCAATAAGGCCCTTCAGGCCTCCGGGCATTGTTTGTCTGTATATTTGACGTACAGCAACACCCTGCCGGGCCTTATTGCACACATATATTAAATTAATTGCAGAGAATAAATAAATCTATTAATATAGGGGATCAGGAGGGCAACAGCAAAGAAAGTGGCCACAAACGATTACAATTTTTAAAGAGAAACAGGGTGTCCCATTTTGCATTATACTGGAACTCAAAACAAACAAGCACAACAAAATACTAAACTCAAGTCAGAATGACAGCAATGAAATCTATAGTTTTAAAATTAGCAGGTCATAGGAACCACCAGTGAGTGCACTTCTCTAGTGCCATCCTGAACAGAAACATTCGGTAGACCTCGTCAAGACTAGTTTAAAAAAAGAGAGATGCACAAAAATACTCGAAAGAAAAAAAGTCAGAACACACATTTTATAGTATTAAATGAGAGAAAGGTGAGGCTTCAATGTACGAGGTGTACTTAGTTAATTGTTCTTTTCTGTTCAAGTTCAAATATGTTTTCTTTCTTATTTTGTTAGCATGTTTTCGCAACAGTCCTCACCTCAATTTGGGCAACAGTCAAATGCCAGCATGTACAACAACAATATGAACATCAATGTGTCCATGGCAACAAACTCCAGCAGTATGAACAACATGAACCAGATGTCGGGGCAGATTAGCATGACTTCGGTGCCTACATCGGGGTTGTCCTCCATGGGCCCTGAGCAGGTAAGAGATGCAGCCTTGGGCCTCCTTAACATGGGCCTCCTCTAAAAATGGGGCATACAAGACCAACTTTGACTCTAACAATACACATATTTCACCTAAGTTATTCAAGTTTAAAATATTGTATGCAATATCTTGCAACTGTCTATGAAGAAAGACAAGTTGGATAAGTAAATACTGACCAACCAATTAGACATAAACTTGTGTCGTCTATATACTGTCCTGCATTTTCTATTTTTTTTTTTTTTTTAATGTGATGCATTACACTCTCTTTATAACAGGTGAATGATCCTACTATGAGGGGAGGAAACCTCTTTCCAAATCAGTTGCCTGGAATGGATATGATTAAGCAGGAGGGTGACGGGTCTCGGGTGAGAAATGTGAATAACACTAAATAAGGGGAAAAAAGGACATATAACTTATAGGTTGCTCCATTCTATCTTGGCCAGCTTTATGTTCTTGTGTTTTATGTTCTAAATGTCTTTGCCTAACCCATTACAAGTTGAAGGCTTTCTAAGTGTTTGCCTACACTTTGTTGTGCTGTACTTGGAACAACAAGGTTGTGAATAATTTAACATAATGAGTTTTTGTAATTCTTCTAACAACAGTAATGATGGCAGGCAAATCTTAAAATGGCACTGTAATTAGTAGCATGCACTTAGTGCAAGGTTGGTTTTGTACTTGAGGAGGCAATATGTTAAAGGACAAATCCATTCCGACTTCAGGACTGTATACCTGTATGTAAACCAGACAGAAATGGAGACTGAAGCTGTACGACTAATTTGATACTTATGTATTGATTTTTCAACCTGGTTCGCAGTGGGCTAAGTAAACTCTTTAGGATCTAAATTATGCTTTGAAAAAAAAAAAGAGTAATGCCATCTACAATTTTACTGCAACAAACAAACATGCAAACATGCTTTAAACGTTTTTTGTATTGTTGTCTAGTGGTGTACAAAGAAGTGCAGCTGAAGACCTGTATTTCACAATTTATTTTAAATATGTTATAAATCTGCTGTTATGTCAACTGCTAATTAGGGGTGTGACGGTATAGTATGCCACGGTTATTGCCATACCACCGTATCAGGTCATTTTTTTGTAATCCCTTTTTAAATGGCTATTTAAAGAATACACTGGTCATCATTTTTTAACAAAATAAAATTTTAAAACAAATCTTAATGTTAAAGTGTTGTAGTTAAATTTCTTCTACAAAACTTGTTGAGAAAATAAAAAGTTTCCATCAATTTTAAAAATAAAATTACAGCAGAATGTCTGTATTTAATTACACCACTTTGAAAATCTCCATTTGCAAATAAAAAAGGTGCTATACATTGTACAACTAATCAAATTACAAAGGCAGAGGGTTGTTTTAATAAATTTGCACACACCTAACATGCACAATGGAATATTGAACGTGTGAATACATTTAAAAATATGTTAGTGCATTTACAGCAAGTTATTTTCACAAGAAGTAAGTTTGCTAGTGAGTGTGCTGTTAACAGCAACACGACTGCATGCTTATTTTATTACAGTTTTTGAGTTAAACGGAACAGATTTTCAAAAGGGAAAATAAAACCTAGGTTGCAAAGGGGGGTAGGGTTTCTACAGTAATACAGTGCATTTTACACATGCTATGTAAAATGCTATGGACAAACTGAGAATACAAAAACGCGCCGATACTGTGAACTCGGTAATCATAGTATAGAAAAGTGGTTGCGGTTTCATAACCGTGGCAGTTTATACCACGGTTTACGTAAAACTGGTATACCGTGACATCCCTACTGTGAATGTCTTTTTAAACCATTTTGATGTTGACTTCATATTTCACAATTATGCAAAATCTAATGGTACTAAGATGGTTGTTATGTAGTGGTCATATAACTTTTGAGTTTCCAGATGATAAAGATCTAACTCTTTGAGGTAATGGTATACTGAACCTGGTACACAGCAGTGTTGTATGATTCTCTAAAGCTGTAGCCAAAAGTTTTGCATCACCACTAGAATTAACAACTTTTGCTTCATAAAGTCTAATGAAAACTGCTGAATAATGTTACATAACATATTGAATTGCATACTGCTTTGTAGTTTTCTATATACTTAATGAAAAAGTGACATTTAAAAATGTGACATTTTGAAATCTAAGATGGAATCTTGTACTACTATTACTAGACTTTTGTGATAGCACTTTGTAGTTTCATTGAGTGGATGATGTTATATAAAATACTAAATTATGTTCATATAGTTTTTTTTTTTTCTAGGTGATGCAAAACTTTTGGCTGTAGCTGTAGGGTTAGTTTAGTCATGTACATTGTACAAGTAAAATAAACACTTTTGTAGCATTTTTTTATTTTTTTTATTTTTTTATTGAAGCTGCCACTGACACTGCCACACAGCCTTATTTCTCTGAGACCATTTGAAGTAGTGACTTCATACCTGCAGGTCTATGAATGTGTTGGTGGCCAGGGCCATGTGCTGAAAGAAATTCACTTCTAGAATAAAATACAAAATTGATTTCATCAATTTTAGTCATACTATTGGTTTTGCTGCATGTAACTCTACACTACCATGTGTGTGTAAGGCAGTTTCTGGGGACATTTTGTGTGTCACCTAAAGCTCCACAACCCTGAACAAATGCTGTCCCTTCCTTTTTTATCTTTGTTCATACAGATGTTGTGTAAGAGATTTAGATCTGAAGAACACTGCTATTAAAGCTTTTAAGCCTCATAAAACTGGATGAATATTTAACAGTAGAACAATCTTTTGTAATGTGAACCAATCTAATAGTGTATTAAGAGTTGTGTAATAACCTTTCCAGTTGTAAATAATTGTACTTGATTTATATTCCGAGAGTGCTATTGTAACTAACTGAGCTAAATAATTGAGTGTTTGTCCATTAGTGAAGCTTCATTTATATTAACAATCAGAACAGGGAAGGATGTATGCCTAAACACAGTTCTGTTTTTAAGACCTGGATTAATCTCACCAGGTGTAAGTCTGCTTTAAATGTGTATTTAAACAAAATGCTGCACAATGCATAGCTTGCACTGCTGTAATGTATTGCTTGTTGTGTTTTTGTTTTTTGTGTGGTTTCTTTTTAAAAATATATCAGCAAAAGTAAGCTTGTTTATATTTACATGTTGATAATTATGTAACTATGTATATTGTATTATGAGAAATGCTTGTTCCAGAAACCATGCAAAAGTTGGGATAAGTTGGTGAGGAAATGTCTGATTTACAGAGCTAGGTTGATATTTATCATGGTATGGGTAAATCGAAATCTTGAGGATAACAGCGCATAACACTATACTACTGTACATGCATTTTGTGAATCTAAATTAAATAGAGAAGCATTTAATAGGAATAAAAGGCTTACTTTAAATGCATTTAACTTAACTAATTTCTTTTTTCTTTCTTTTTTATATATATATTTCATCTACAGAAATACTGTTGACCAACACCACTACTGGGCCCTCAAAACATTTCCTGGCAATTCATTCAGTCAGTATTTAACAAGTTGACATTTATGACAACCAACCAACCAACTGGCTGATGGATAGCTTTGCCAGGCCTGCTCGTGGTAGGCTTCTCAATCAAAAGGATCTGAGGATTAAGGGGATAAAACAAGAACAACAAACAAACCCTGTTACAAAACATCACAAAGTAGCAACCTCCGCTTGCTTGGTCTCAAGTAAGCGAACTGAAAGCCAGTCAGTGTGTTCATTGCATTCACCGTAGTGTGACTTAGGTCTCCCCTGAACAACAAACTGATAGTGGCAACAGAATCCTTGTCAGATGAATGTATTCCTTTCTGGGGAAGATGACCATTCTCTTGTTCAGTTTTACAGTATACATGGTTTGCTTTTCTCTCCTCTGTCTTTCTCTCATTTGTCACTTTCTCCTTTTTTCTCTTGTTATAATGGGGTCAGAAGGCTTTTTGTCAGAATTCTTCACCGTATTTTAGATTTAAGCCTTTTGCTTGGCAGGGTTTGTTGTATGAAAAATAAGAAACTGTATAAACTTTAAGGGTTAATAAATGAATTAGCGAGGTTACAAAGAATTAATGGTTTGAAGAATATATACAATTTTGTAAAAATTGTTTAGTATAAAGCCAGACTTATGTAGTCAACAGAAAAGCATATGTGTATATATATATATATATATATATATATATATATATATATATATATATATATATCCATTTTGTTTCTATCCAATACTGATGGTTTAAAAAAAAAAAAAAAAAATGTGTCTAGATTATATGCCGGAAAGGGGCACTTGTTTCTTGCAGTAAGACCCCAGAATGGTCCTATCAGAAATATACTCCCATAAATGTTGGTCGTTATCATTTTGTCAACAGTTTTAATTTGGCTAAAATGCCCTTATAGGTTGGCAGAAATGTGATCCTGTTTTTGAGTAGTTCTGAATTTATCCTAACCTTTAAAATACTGTCCCAATATCTGGTCTTAAAGTTGCAATGGCGTGTCTTGTTGGGAATGGCATCTAGCACATGGAGGGTATGTTTCAGACTGTGCCAAGGAGGGGCGTCACATACATCAGAGGCTCCACTTCTACTGGCACATCTATTGAATATAGATATACAATGTATAGGTTACCACTTGCAGTGGTGCTGTGAGTTGAATTAACTGGGGGGGGGGGGGGGGGGGGGGGGGGAAAGAAAAATAGCCATAACTCAAATGTGTTGTGTTTTTTTTGTTTGTGTTTTTTTGTTTTATATAATTTTTGGATTTTTTTTTTCTTTTCATTTAGAGTGGAGTGTTTAGAAAACAAAAACTACTAGGTAGACAACTTTACTGTTCTGGTGTATGTAACCAAGCAATAACTATTACATGAGAATCTTTGTCTTACAATTTTGTACATTTATCTTTAGACAAGATTTATCCTGCAGTTCACTCAGAAAACAAGGTACTTCAGTATTAATTGTAGCTACCTTTGATCTCTGTGCTTCAGATTAAGGGTGTTCATGAATAATCGTTGTCTGCAGTACTCCTCTGAGGAGAGAATAATGTGTTGTTGATTATTTAATATATTTATTTTCTAGTAATTTTGATTCTTTTCTAGAAAATCACATCCCACCTTTTTAACAAGTCATGAATAAATGATTTCCCCTCTTCTGTTCTTTTTTTCATTGAGTCCAGTCCTGCTGGGCTAGCCAGAGAGAGCAGAAATATGTATGCCTTTTTAGTGTGAAGATAATATGTGAATAGTGTAGGAGATGGTATCCTACAAACCAATATTGTTTGAAATGTGTTCTCAAGCTATATAGATTTCGTAATTTATTTCAAGTTTTTCTTCTTTTTAGAGACCTGCTCAAGTGAATGTATAAACCAGAATGATCTGATTTAAAAATGATATCAAGACTTGTGAGAAATAAATTTCAGCTGATTGCTCACTTGGCCCATTTTTCTCCTATTTCTCTTTTTCTGGCTTTATATTTCTTTTTATTTTAAATGAAAAGGTTACTTGTTTGAATTAAGGACACCTATGAGTTGGTTAATCCTCATTTTTAGCTAGGTTGTTATAGTTGTGATATTTGACCCCTTGCTTTTCATAAGAGGATACAAAAACAATAGTGTGTCATTGATCATGTTCTACTATTATCTGGTGATTTGTGCAGTGTCATAGTTAGTTAATCGAAAATAAACTAACTTATAAAAGGCGGTATATATTGTATTTGCCAGGGAAACTAATCCACGTACACAACCACGATTCCTTCAGTGACTTCCCTTACTCTTCATTAGCTGCAATTCTTTTGGTGGTTCCATTTCTGTATATACCAGTATGTTGATGGTATAAGCATAGCCATTCCATTGTAAAACTGTAAATTATATTTCTTCTTGTTGTTGTGGAAATATACCTACCATTAGTGGTATGTGGCTTTATTGAGTTTCCCTTTTCACTTTGAGGTCACAATGTAGGAGGGGTTTGTTGCACCTCCTGTAACATCTGGAAAAAAAAAAACGTAAACAATGAACAATACTGTAGCTTATACCTTAGGTTCTCACACTGTACAGTGCATTTTTAAACACAAAATCAGTATATATGTACACATCAGCTGTGTGCTGTACATTACATTAACAAAACAACTTGTTTTTTGGGGGGTGGTTTGTAATATTTTCAGACAACCATCTTTTACTAAATTCAGTGTGTAAAAAATAAATAAAATTAAAAAAAAATTAAAGGAAAGAAAACTATTTTAGAATAGTCCTTTTTAGCATATGAACTGAATTTTACAGCTCTGTCTGTCGAATCCAAAGATGACACTGTCAGTTTTAAAAACATAAGCCATGAAGTGTTATGGTTAAAACAAAAACATTTTTATAGTACTTGTACAGGGACAGTTGTGACTGGGAGCAAATACCTTCTTTGCACACTGAAAAATAATTACAAAAAAAAAAAAAAAATAGATCATACAGGCTTTGATTCAATTTACAAACTTTTGTCTCTACTTTTGTTTTCTTTCGGATTTTAGGAAATTGTTTTATATAGTCTGCCAATTTCATAGAACAGGTAAAAGCTCAGTGTAAGAACCTCAAAATGCTAAACCTAGCATAATGCCTTAGATCTGGTTTTATGTCTTGTATATTCCTACAAAGCTGTCTGTTGTATTATATTTGTATAGTGAATTGTGTACAATATTGAATGGATGCATCATCAATTAATGTCTTTGTTGCTGGAAACAGACTACAGCCCCCTTGGCATATTCTGCCCATTTCTGCTGTTAATTTTCCATGTTTTGTCTGTGATCAGTTGTGGGTTATATTATTTGTACAATTGTTTCTCATTTAATGTCTGTATGAAAAGATGAGGCAAGGTTAAATCTAAGCAATATGTAAAATATATGGATTTTCTGGAGAAAGCTTAGTGTTGCAGGCTCATAGATGTATTTTTCCAGTTTGGTTCACACTAAACATCACCCTGTTCACCTGCATTGATGTTTGTAATCCTAGTGTGAGCATTTTATGCAAAGTTAGATATATTGAGAGAAATTTAAACACATTTATGCAAGTTGTTGACTAATGCTTTGCTGATGCTATTTGCTATTTGATGTTAAATAATGCCATTGTAAATAAATAAAGAATTCTGTTATTGCAACATTTAATAAAATGTTTTGACTGGGTTTTGCTTGGATTTGCAGGTATTTCTCCACATTTTGCTACAGTACATTTAATGAAGAATCACCAGGACCTCAATATACTAAAACACTGCTTCTGGGAATCATAACAGTCATACTGTTTTACAGTAGACACTAGTTATGTGGTAATGGTATGTCAGCTAATTTGCTTAAAAACGTCCCCTTTTATAAGACCATCGTTGAAAGCTGAAAGTAATATCCGATATCACACTAAAGTAAATCCAAGGAGGGAAAAGTACCTTTTTTTTTTCTCCACAAGTGTATACAATGCCTCAAATTCTAGAACAATTTAGTTAAAATGAATACACTTGTAATGTGCCCGATTGGTTGGCTTTTTCCCCCCAGTAGGCATTATTTACACTAACCTTCTAGAACATGAGTACAACATATAAAAGACTCAACAGTACTGTAACTAATGTGTGTTGGGTCAGTGGTGAACAACACAATGGGCATTACTTGTAATGGTGTTTTCTAGTACTGTACAGTATATATCTGAAAATCTATCCCCAATGATCTGAGTGCTCTTTCCAGCTTTGTGGTTGTTGACACAAGACTTCCAAAAGGGTCATCCATCTTAAATCAACATTCATTTATCCATCTTTAACATTATCCAGTGTTTACCATTCCTGTTGTGGTGGTAATTCCAACTGCTGCCATGAGGAAGTACCACATGGTCACTTAAAAACCACCGACCTTTTTTCTACTTGCACTATTTTCTGTTTAATAATGACTAACTTGTAAAATATTGACTGCTGATCTATACACTGCAGTAAATGAGTCTCCCACGAGTTTTTTTTTTTTTACTTTTTAAAACATTTTACTTGAATGTGGCTAATTTGAAACCGCTACAGTATAACATGTTTCCATGTAAGGTGAAAATCAAGTCCAGTCTCAGTCCATTTGTTCAAATAGTATTTAAAAAAATGTAGCCTATTTGTTCGATTGTTAGGTGTTCTATCTTTTCAGCTCTAATACCGTTGGTGTTAATCTTGACATTTACCAAGTTGGGCTAATTCAACTCTGAACCTTTTAATATAATTTTAAATAATAATAATAATAATAATAATAATGAAAAGGCCAGTTTTTGAAATGCATATAACTTTAAAAAGTAATATGATTTCGTTTGAATCCTTTCACGGGGGGGGGGGGATACCCAATTTGTAGCTTGCAAGATAATTTTAAACGTTTTTATTCACCACCAGTTTTCAACATGCAGAGTCAAAACACACAAACACTAACAAAACAAATAGTGTAGAAAATTTTCTGAATAGCATTACTGTTTAAAAAATTACTGTCGCGGACGCAGCCGATTATTTGTAACCCTGCTTGATAAAAGCGGGTGCAGTTAGAGGTACAGACTATCACACTTAATGCCGTGTTTAAAGAAACATAACTGACGGCGGTCTTGCACACTGTAAACTCAGGACGGCCAGCCCGCCATCCACACACAAGTAAATTAATATTTGTTTTTGGATTAACATTGAGCCGTTTTAGCTTCGATATGTAAAACGGTGTTATGTCTGTATGACCCCGCAGTCAACCCTTGCGTTATAAATGCAGATTATGAAAGCAATTGCTTCAGAAACTTCATTGAAAATAATATTTTAAAATGTGCTACAATTTACTAACTCAACATAGGTATTAAAAAAAAAAAAAAAAAAAAAAAAAATAGAAGAACATATTACTTCTGCAGGTTTTATATTAATTCTCCCCATGTCCCGATTCTTGTAACTCTTTTATTCGTCGAAACTAAGCGCAGATGTTTAACAGTTTAAATATTTATACTTTTAAAATTATTTTTTTAAATCCCGGTGTGATTTCTGTACCCATTTAAACTAAATTGCATCGTCGTTTTATGATGTTTTAAATTATTTCGCTCGCAGGCATTGAACACAAAAACTGTTCGTATAACTGACCTCTGAACACATTCTCTCCAGAGTGAGAGAACCTTTTAGTGCGTGTTCTAATGGAAATTCTGAAACAGACCTCTTTCCTTCAGTAACCCATCCAGTCTAATAAATGTTTTAGCCGGCAGTATTTATGTATGTGTTTGTTTGCTTGTTTTATTTTTGTACCTTCTTGTTTTTATGGTTTATGTATTTGTTTGTAAGTGTTTTTTTTTTTTTTTTTTTTTCACACAATTACATGTAGGCATCAATTCCTGCAATACATACAATATAAGTTTTATAAAAAGTCAGTATTTAAAATTAATAAAAAAGCTTTTGGGGCTATATTCTCAAAGTTCTTACCGCTGTGTTAAGTTAGCATTCTTTTTTTTTTTTTTTTGTATATTTTTGTGTTTTGTGTTTTTTTTTCGTCTCCAAAAAGAAAACCTGTTGATGTTATTAACCCGGAGCTTCCAAGTGCACCCGTGTTTCTTGGTTATAGCAGTTTGTTTCTCGTTTTAAAAATTTAGCACGGTAGGTTTGTGAATATGGCCCAAAATGCTCAAAATGGGAAGTAAAAACAATATTTTGTTTATTTAGCAGACGCCTTAATCCAAGGCGATTTACAGAGTCTATGGATGTGTGAACCATGCATCAGCTGCAGAGTCACTTACAACAACGTCTCACCCGAAAGACGGAGCACAAGAAGGTTAAGTGACTTGCTCAGGGCCACACAATGAATCAGTGGCTCAGCTGGGATTTGAACCGGGGACCTCCTGGTTACAAGGATTTTCCTTTAACCACTGGACCACACAGCCTCCTGCAGTCTTTTGTTGAAAGGTGCTCATTTCAGACTAAAACTTCTTTTTTTGTTGTTGAAAATGATCTTTTGAATAACGCCATTATTCATATTATTATTATTTATTATTATTATTATTATTATTATTATTATTATTATTATTATTAATAACTTTAATAATAATAATAATAATAATAATAATAATAATAATAATAATAATAATAATACATTGCTTTGTGAAAAGAAAAATTAATCCGGAAATTAAACACTGTCAGGTAAGGGATGGGTTTCCTCGGTCTGTTGATGCAAATTCAAATATTTATTTATTTATTTAAAACTCGGAACACTCCTGGAACATTCATGTCAGCGATGGGAACAAATGCTCCTATTGCCTAATAAAGGCGCAATCAATAATTAAGCACTGACTAAGAACAGACTCTGCTTTTATTTACAAGTCACCGATTCGCGTAACTGCTGCAATCTATTCGAGTCTGTTTAATTATTTATACTTGCATTGTTAGGAGCTATTGAAAAATATTGAGCATTTCTATATGCAGTCCAGTTTATATAGGACATCATGAGTTTAAGGAATTTGTCAATGACGGCCAAAATTAATAATGTAATGTGGACGTTTTTCCACCTTTTAATGGAATTTTAATTTTAATAATGGAATTGCATATAGGCCTATATTTGTAACAGTTTCTTATTTATGCCACGTGTGCATCGAAAGCAAAGATCTATTTTTGTTCATTTCGTGTTATATTAACATATTTAAAATTAAAGCCACATTCATTACTATATTTGGTTTCTGGTTTACTGCTTTATTAATAACCACACGTACTTTATTGGTTTTATTTTATTTAGTTTTTTAGGTTTATTCTAAATTTATTTTTTTGCTATATTATTATTGTACTATGCTACTACTACTAGTATGATAGAAAGTTAGTATGGGATTGAATATCAGCACAAAAGCCACACATTACGGGTACAGAAAAAACCTTGCTGAAAGAATTACTCAATTGATAAATGAAATGTATTCAATAATTCAATACTTGTATAAATACATCTGAATTTTATTTGTGATTTCCATGTTGCACTGACTGTATTTTGTGTTGTGTTTATTGTATTCATTTTTACTGGAATCTTGCTGTTTCATATAGACATTATCAGAGATTTAAAGTGCACTTTCAAGCAGTGATAGCAAGTTATGTGTTGGCAGAGGGCCTTTCGGTTACGGAAATTCTAAGTTAAGAAATGAAGTTCGATGGTGAACTTGAACAGCTGTCAAAAATTTTTGAACTTTAGGACCAGTTTCACCACGCGACAAAAAAATAAATAAGCCAGTGTAATTATTAATTTCCGTACAAGACATCGAAGTTGTTATTAATTAGGGCTCTCTTTTTTGCAAAAATACGTGTTTAAAGATTAAATGCAAAATACCAAAATGCAAGTACCGTCACAAGACCACGAAGAGGCGGTGATGAGACCCGTGAGACCACAAGAAAGGAGGTGTACTGAATTACCAGCATAGCATTTCAATCATCGATATCGCGACAACAGCCGACACAAAACAGCACTGAAACCAACATAACCACGTGATTCCAAATGGGTGTTTCACCTTTGGAAGAGGTTGCTTCTCTATGGTCTTGACAGTACGCCCAGTTAAGGAAAATACCCTTTTCTTTTTGTCGCACATGACTGAGAACAGCAGTTTGTTATAGTCTATATTTTAAACAAAATTGTCCTTTTTTTTTTTTTTTTTTTTTTTTGTTTAAACACAAATAGGTGTCCTTATTCAAAATAACTTTCCAGGTTGCCTGATATGATACAAATGACAACTGTGTGCTGCAGCCCTAGTGTAATCATGTCGGCAAGTTATTGAACACCTCTCTTTAAATGTAGAATCAGTATCCGAAGAAACTGTCAAAATAAGCTTCCATATGGTTTAATTATGTACAAGTAGTGTAATACGATTCGCTGTCCTTTAGCTAATCGATATATATATATATCATATTAAATGAACCATATACTATATGATTTTAACAAAATTATCTACTATATTATATATATATAATGTGTTTACAATATCTATCTATCTAATTACAACATGGCATTGTAATTGTTATTTATCAAAAATTATGGCACAATAATTGTTTCAACACACACACTAAATAAATAAATAAATAAATACAATCAAACAGGAGGCCGGGTTTGACTATTTTGTATGAAAAGTGAAAAAAAAAAAACTAATTAAAGTTGCAATCAAAAAGCTTTGTAATGGTTCCCATAGCGACTGTAAAGAGCACAATATTAGACTAATACTGGTTGCAATATTATAATTGCATTCAGGGCAGAAAAAAAAAAAAAAAAAAAGATTAGAAGGATAACATAATTACAATTACAACTTTGATTTTACCATGATAGCAGCAAATTGAACAGAACAATGCTCATAATGAGACAGAGATAAATCAAAGTTGTTGGTTTTTTTTTTAATTCACTTTTTGTGGGTGTTTAGTTTGTGAGAATTGCTTTAACAGTAAACAACCAACTGGTTAATACGTATTAATATAATACAAAATCAAGTCCTTAATCAATAATTTATTTAAATGGAAATCTATCATCTCTACATTCTAAGCTACAGACTTTAAAAACATTTCAGGGTTTATTTTACTGTTTTAGGTGCGTCTATAAAGTACATTCTCGGATAATAAAAAAATAAAAATAAACGCTTGCATAGAATGTAGTTAAATTCTTAAATATTTGAATTGCAGTGTATTTAAATAAATATCTAACTAATATAACAAATTAAAATATCATCACATGTATAAAAATACAGTAAGCCTAGCAATCATTTGTCAACATTTGAATTAGCATTGAGGAGCTATAGATCATGAGAAGGGTTACGGTTGTCAGCATATTTGCCATAACATGAATAATAATAATAATAATAATAATAATAATAATAATAATAATAATAATAATAATAATAATAATTAGAAAGTAAAAAAAAAAAAAAGGTTTTGAAACCCATTCATTAGCAGAGTTAAAAGAAATGTTTTCTAGTCGGTCAGCTGTAAACCGTAATGCATAAAAAAACACGTCCAAAATAAATAAAATATTCGATGAACAGAATGTAAAAAAGAAATGTACAAACAGACCGACAGCAACAAAACTGCACTATACACTGTCTTGGGTTATTACTATTCTCTCAGTAGCCTTAAATCTGGTTTTGCAACAAAATTTAACAAAAGGAAAGCTACTTCGAAACATGCAGGTTACTTCGGAAATGCGATGTTGCGATATGTGGGATGCCTTACAATAATAAATACAGCCTGTGTGTGATCAGTGGAAAGAAGGTTAGTAATAATAGTGCGTTAAAGTGCTGTCCCCAGGGGCACACGGAGATGAGCTGATTTCTGACCAATAGGTGCAAAGAGGGAGGGTTGCATCTTCCCTGGTCCCGGTCTCTCAACACGTTCTCCTTTAACACCATCTGCCTTCAGTTTACATCGAGCAAGACACATGTAGCAACTCTTAAAAAGAACGCCCTCCAGTGTCACCAGCACCAAGGCATCGCTTATATAGGCATCTAGGCTACTTACTACCTTCATGTGCAAAAATTATAAAAAGACCAGTGCGAATGGAAAGGAGCTCCATGAAGGGATAATCTGGACTTTTTCTTAATTAGGCTACAAACAAAGACAAGAAGGTAAGCGATGCTTTCAATTGTTATAATATTTATCTTCATTTATATTGCCTGGACTATCATTAGTTTTAAATGTGTGTTTTTTTTATTATTATTATTTTTGTTTTGTTTTGTTTTTGTCATTATGTAAATATATCACAATATTCTAAATTACACTCTGTTTTTTTTTTTTTTATAACTTGTTTTCGTTTAAAATATTTTTGTAACATTTTCTTTCATTTTCTCTCTTCAAACAATGATGATATTTTAGATAAAGAAGTAAATAATTCAAGCTTCTAGGTTTTGTAGCCTATAAAATCAATGCATGTGTCGGAGGGTATTTAACTTGAGGTCCCACTTCTTACCCAATGCTTACTGAAGGAGTTCAAATGTCTTCATTATTGGTGACCTTTCCGATTGACCCCATGTTCTTTAATTTAAGTGTCACGACCCTGCTTTGTTTATATTATTGGCGGCTATTGATCTGGGCGTTAATATCAAAATTATTAGGAATTAAGGTGAATTTAGTATGATTATATCTGTACATAATTATATGTCCGTATTGTTTGAGCTACATCATTTTTTTTAAAAAAGTATTTCACACTAATATTAAACAACTTTTACCGTAATTAAAAAATAACTGGGGAAAAAAAAAGAAAACATGTCCAATATTGTGATAAATTTACCGTACGATTGCGGTATTAATGGTCCTAAAAAAAACTAAACAAACGAATTTGAGAAAGTCATTACGTATAATGTAATACTGAATTCAAGCTACGAAAATTAATTTAAACAGATTTATACATTTATATTTTTAAAGATGTATATTTATCAAAAGTACTGTTTTCCCAGGTATTTTAAAGTTCATGATTGTTTAGAAAGTGTTTCCAGTGTCTTCTGCACCCTTAAGCACTATAGCACCCAACTGGGCTGGATGTGAGTGGCATTGGTGGAGTCACCCATGATCACCGAGCGCAGATTCAGCAGTAAATTGCGGTGGATGTATTTTTCTTTTGTTTGTGCCCTTGTCCTTTCAGTAAAATAGCTGTGGGCTGTTATTTTATCTAGCTTGTTAATTGCTTCTTTTCTGAGATGCCACGGCAATAGGACCTTATTGTTCTTGTGGCTATTGTTGATCTCACATTGAAGTTTACGTTATGTCCTTCCACACCTAGATTTCAGATTGGTAATGCATTGGGGAAATTTAAAATTATAACTAGCGTGACTAAGGGTTCAGCCGTTTCAAATACATTCCACATATTCGAGTTTTTTTTTTTTTGTTTTTTTTTTTCCTGTATTTCAATTTTTTTGAGAATTGTGCTTAAACAAAATCCTAATTATTATATTATTTCAAATACGCATATTTAAAATTAAATTATAGGCTATCTATTAATCATTTAATTGGTCAGATTAAATTAAACAACGTTAATTTAAACAGAAAACGTCTAAACAGAAAAAAAATATCCCAATTAAAGTAAGAAACTAGATCTTTTTTTTTTTTTTTTTTTTTTTTTTTTTTTAAATAAATTGCATCCTCTCAATATAATATTATTTCACCTCATCCCATTCTGGATTTGTTTAACTCAATGATCCCACAAGCTGAATTAACATTTTTTGAGTGATGTTCCAAGTCTACACATATATTCAAGGATAAAAATGCTTATAAAGACATGTTGCATTATTAGTGTAGATGGTGCTGTCGTTTTCTTTCGTTACGACTTTAAAATTTTGATCTCAGAAAGGTATTATTAACAAGTCCAATTGTGACCGTTCAAAATTTTTCGATCACTTCATTGATTTTAATTACCGTGCTGATGTGAAACGAAAAAAAAAGTAGGTGATAGAGGGGCTGGTTGTCACGCTTTTTACTCTCTATTATTTTCCTCAATCTGGTGACATGCTGCGAGGCTCTGTTCCTCGTTATAATGAAGAACAACTCTTCACCTACACATTGATTATTTTTTATTTCAGCATAACTTTATTCCAAATATGATATTTAGACGGTTGAAAATGCGCCGGTCACCTGTGACAACCTGTCCCATACTGGGATTGGTTGTCACAGCGTATGTTCTTGCTCACACAGTAGACAATAATGCAACATTTTCAGTTTTTCTTTCTTTTTTTTTTTTTTTTAAATAACATTACGTTTCTCCTGTATGCAACGACAGAAAAAATTGTATTTTTTACTTTTTATGTGACCATTAATAATACAGACCTATATATACTTGAAATGTTGACCCGTGCTACTTAATACCTCAGCCTCTCCCACTACTGCTACTACTACTATACACATACATTATATATAAAAATGTTTTTTTCTTTCTTTTTTTTTTTTTTAACAGATATCTAAGGTGTCATCAAGCTGCACATAACCAAAACCCATAATTTCTCTTGGATACCCATCCCGTTGCTCTCTTCTAGGGATGTCTTTGTCAATTTCAAGCGCTCCTACAGTAAAGCATAAGAGCTACCATTTAGAAACTCTTCAAGGCAGCCCAGTCAGAATACCGGGTTACTATTCAACAGTGTTGCCCGACTCGCAATACATGGATGTCTTCAAGAGCACTCAGAACACCTTTCACCCCCTAAAGTCGTTAGGACAGCTCGTTACTGACACCAGTTCAGTTATACCTTTTACTTTCAACACAACTCCATCCTTCCTCAACCACCACCAGACCCCAACTCTGCACGGGCAGATCTACAGCATTTTACCATCAAGGCTGCCATTCCATAACAAGCTACAGCCCGCGATCCACAACCACATCTGCCCCGAGAACGAAGACGCTGCTCCGAGGATCACGGCGCACGTTGGTTCTTCATCTGAATTCACTACACCGCTGAATGATAAGTCTACGGCATCCTCTTCGTCTCCCTTAGGCAAAGAAAATGGTTTCCATCTGCACTACAGGGGCCCGAGAGTCGAGAAAGAGCACACTTTCAATTTCAGTGAGGAAGACCTATTTGCAGTTTTGTATGGTTATTCCAAAGCGGACAGAGAAGAGTCCGTTGGTCATGCAATCTCCGGACTCAGGTTTCCCGAAAACAGAGGTATATCTTTACTTAATCTAAATATTGCACGTTTAGCCTTGATTACTGTCAATTCAATGGATGAAGTATAGACCTATAGCTAGCTGTCTGTTCTGAACATCTACAATATAATTTGTGCCATTAGAGGTTGCTGGAAAGAAAATACACCAGATATGAAATACTGATATAGGTGTTGTCGACAGTGACTATAATATATTTAATAACTTCTTATAATATTCACTAATTAAAGTTGTGTTTCAAATGTTTATCGTTCTATTCCGGATACGTTTGACATTGACATTTAAAACGGAGTCCTATTCGTTAAACAAAATATGTTCTATTTATTCCAGTTTCGGACTCCCAGTATCACCTGCTGGATGGAGAATCTCTCAAGCTTCCAGAGGGTGAGTAGATAAACATAACTGACATGTAAACATGACGTTTAAAGATAGCAAGACCCGTATGATAAATTCACTTGATATTAATACACGTTGTTTCACAGGTTTGTCAGTTCTTCAGACGGCATATGGAGGAGTCCCACAGTACGGTGTTTTCTCCACTACAAACATAATTCCAAAGGGGTTTCGGTTCGGGCCGTTCCAGGGCAAGGTGGTCAACACGAGCGAAATCAAAACATACGACGACAATACGCTCATGTGGGAAGTAAGTCCAAATAATTAACAACAAGAAAACAACTTGCGTGATAAGACCGTATCACCAGTTGCTATCACATTAGAATATATGTAAATATAGTCTTTACACCTGAATAAACACATCTATATTTGAATTAGGGTTGGAGTGCTGTCATATTCTATATAGTATATTTTTAGAAATGCTGGTATGGAATGCTATCAGTAAAGGCCTTTGCACACATTTCTTCTCTCAAATAAATATTTTATTTGGCTCGGGATCAAACTTAAAGTCATTTCTTGTCACGTCTTTCTCAACTAATGTGTCGTGGCAGAAATGGGAGAACAATAATTTAACCCTGCATTAAATATCTTCGTTGTCAGGGTTCACAAACATGTCCCTTCATGCTGACCGGTAATATTATTGCCACCACCATGCTGAATTCGGACCTCGGACGGTCACGACGGTTACCCAGTTCCATGTTGCAGATCTGTATACAATGCTAAATGTTTCAAATCTCATGTAATAAACCTAGGCTATTGTGTATTGAATGTTCGAATTGTTTTTCTTGTAGATATTTGAGAATGGCTTACTGAGTCATTTTATAGATGGCAGAGGATCATTGGGCAATTGGATGTCTTTGGTGAAATGTGCCAGATTTCCAGAAGAACAGAACCTTATAGCAGTCCAAAGCCAGAGTCAGATTTTTTACGAGACGTGCAAGGAAATTCGCCCAAAGCAGGAGCTGCTGGTCTGGTACGGCGATTGTTACCTACAGTTTCTGGGAATCCCGCTAACATTAAAGGAAATGACCGACGGAAAGAGCGCGCATCACCAAACTGAAGGTTAAATCACTTAAAACGATTTTTTTATATATATATATATATATATATATATATATATATATATATATATATATATATATATATATATATATATATATATATATATATATATATATTTTATTGATTTACCTGATCAGTTGGGTTTGACCTGGGATTGTGTTGTGTCAAAATGCCATTACCTGGCTAAGGGGTTGCTAAAAGGTTATCTATTTGAACATTTAAAGCGACTACAACGTGCATTAATAAAGACTCAGTGATGTAGATTTCTGTGAAGAGAGTTAAAAGGATAGTGTAACAAAAAAAATGGATAAGAAATATGGTTATTGTTATAAGTATTACTAGGCTGCACCCATAATGCAAAAGTCTCTTTAAAAACGAATCTGATATTATGCTTATATATATATATATATTAAAATGGATGTATTAAAATTGTAAAATCGTGCGTAAACTTAAATAATACAACATTTAAATGTTATAAGTTGATGTGGCTGGTTTTCCTATTCCCTATCATATTATATTATAGTCCAGCATTACTTGGACCTACTACACACGCTGACACGTATATTGACATGGCATGGACTGGTTTCCTTATAATTTATTGTATTTATGTATGTTTTGCAGATTGCGTGGAAGGTTTCAAGTGTGAGAGATGTGGCAAGGTGTTCGCCTACAGGTATTACAGAGATAAGCATTTGAAATACACCCGCTGTGTGGACCAAGGAGACAGAAAATTCCCCTGTAATCTGTGTACCAGATCCTTTGAAAAAAGAGACCGCCTCAGAATTCACATTCTGCATGTACACGAGAAACACAGGCCACACAAAGTAAGTTACTGGATTGTGTAATATGTATGTTGAAAACAGTGGGTGCAACATGTTGTAACACAGTTCATATTTTGAAGTAGGGTTACCATGGAAGTAAATAAAACTGGGGTATCAGATTCCAATCTCAACAATACTTTTTTTTTTCCTATGGCAAAACAAAAATATATTGAGCCTCTCTGAATTATTGAAGATGTAATGACAATGATTTTTAATCTATAGTCAGCTTTATAAAACCATGCCCCCCCTCCCCACCCACTTTATCTTTATGCAAGCATCAGCTACAGAAAATGCCCCCCCCCCCACTTTTGAAACCAAATTTACGCCATGCTTCTAACATTATCCATGTTGTATTTGTTTCCTGCAGTGCTCTGTGTGCGGAAAAAGTTTCTCTCAGTCCTCAAGCCTGAACAAACACATGCGTGTGCACTCGGGAGAACGGCCCTACAAATGTGTTTATTGTAACAAGGTACGTCTCTCAGTATCTAGCAATTCAACAAGGGGCCTTTGTTAATAATACATATTATTATACAATGCACTTACATTCCACAGAAAGTAGCTTATATGTGCCGTACCCTAATGCCCACATGTTGACAACGTATAGTCTTATGAACGTTCTCTTGTTTCACATTTTGAAGGCTTTCACAGCTTCGAGTATCCTGCGCACTCATATTCGACAGCACTCGGGCGAGAAGCCGTTCAAATGCAAACACTGTGGCAAAGCCTTTGCCTCCCACGCAGCGCATGACAGTCACGTGAGGCGCACCCATGCAAAAGACAAGCCCTACACGTGTGATGTATGTGGGAAGAACTTTCTGGAACTACAGGAGCTCAAGTACCACATGAAGCTTCATACAGGTGAGGGTCCATTTTTTAAAATTTGTATTTATTTATTTATTTTAATTTTTTTTATGTCATTTAAATGTATGAAAATGGAATAAGAATATATATTTTATTGATATATTTTGAGCAAGCTGTAGTTGTTTTAGTTTTTTTGTTTTGTTTTTACAAATAAATAATAAAGTAAATATGCAACAATTTGTGAACGTTTCTTAGATAATAACTAAGCATTTTAAACAATGTGGGTTAAACAGTCGTTGAACTGTCCCCATTTAAATAGTATTAAATTCATATTAACACTTCTGAATATTAGTAGATATTCATATTTTAAATTTTTGTTTTTGTTTACTCACATACTGTGCAGATAGACCACTGGTAGATTCATCCATGACACCAGACTTGCACAATACATCAACAACCACAAATGAATCTATGGATAGAGATGATCTTTACACCATAAACCAAGGCAGCAGGAATGAACAAAGTGCATGTTTAGAAGAAGATAACTACAAATACAGATCAAATACTACAATCACAATGCTTCACCCAGAGGACTACAGGCCCTGGAATTAAATATCACAAATCTCTTTATTGATTATCTACAGATGCTTCTATCAATGTATGCTTTTACAAAGGATACTGTTGCATATTAAAACTGTAAATGTAAAAACAATTCTGAATTTATTATGTATTGTATTTGTTTTCTCATCTGTTTTGAATTTACTTTATTAAAAAAAAAAAAAAAAATTGTTATTGTTTTTTCTTGCATAAATGTGTATTTAATATTGCAAACATTTTTTTTTTCCCCAGAAGCAGTGGCCTATATGTCTTGACACAATTTAGCTACTAGCTGGAATGTTATAATTTTGCACATAGTTTTACTAACTTGTTTTAATATCAGATTTTGTAGAACTACAACATTTGCACAAATAAGATTTCAATTGAATTTCTTAATGCACACAAACAAATTAACTACTGTGTTGTGAATATTTAGTCATTTGTAAAACTTTTGAAGTTTTTTGTATTTTAAATGTGCATGTTATGCATTGGCATAGAAGAATGCTTACACAATGCTCATAGCACATGGCTAGTGAAAGATTTATTAAAATAACTGATAAGCTCAGGACACTATGCAATCATTCATTACCTCAATTAAATTGTGTGTTCCGTGTCTTTAAATGTCTTTAGAGCATTGTTTTCTTGTTTTTTGTGTGTAAATGTAAAGTTTATATGTCCATTAGAAAAATCAGTAGTCACTTAAAAATGGACAGTTTGATATATTGCAAGCATATGTAAATATTCATTTTATAGATATGTATTAAGTCAAACTGTAAGGCATGAATAAATAACTATATCTGCAATGGTTTTTTAAAGTGTAAAAAGCAGGCAAAAAAAAGGACTATATATATATATATATATATATATATATATATATATATATATATATATATATATATATATATATATATTATTTATGATTTTCTTTACATACGAAAACTGGTAACCTTTTAGCTTGTAAATTATCATTTTATTTGTTCAATACTGATGGTAGAAATGTGCTTTGAACAATTCTCAATAATAAAAAAGCCTATTTAAATGCAGCCTTTCTACTGCTTGTTTAATTTATCGATGCATTAATACTTTGGAACGTGCCAAGGGACAAATGATTGTGTCTTTATGTGTTTTTGAAATATTTCATAATAAACTACGACACCAAATCACTGAACAATTGTCATCGTACAAACGTTTCAGAAGTGGAGATGGCAGTAGTCACATTTTGTTTTCTTAATATAAACTAATGAAAAAACACTCTGAATATCTTATTTCATATTTATTATTATCACTATTGTTACTATTACAATTTATGGTAGTATAACTGTTTCAGTATATGGTACTTTAACAATGGTGGGACTTAATATGCATAGCTAGCAAATCTATTCCTCATCATTAATTTAACCTTTGTGACATGATAACCCCACATAATGACATAAATCTGAGCAAAGCTAGCTATTTGGCAACAATGTCATGTGGTTTACAAAAGAGAGAAGAAGATAAGAAGAGGTCATAAAATTGTTCTGCACCCTGATTACTAGACTCACGTGTGTGTGTGTGTGTGTGTGTGTGTGTGTGTGTGTGTGTGTGTGTGTGTGTGTGTGTGTGTGTGTTTTAAATGGATGTCAAACAAAAGGTTTCTGTTCCCCTTTTGAAAGTTAGTCACCAGTTAACAAAACAAAAACATTTTGAACGCAAATCATTTTTTTTATCCTTTTAAAAATGATTGTTTAAATCCTGTAGGAGTTGCAACCCACATTTTATTTGTTTTACAGCCAGAACCATGACCGTCATAAATCAGCTCATTTGTCTGTTGCTCTTAGGGTGCCACTTACAGCGATAAACAATGTAATTTCTTTATAAAACCTTTCATTACACCAGAAATGGCATAGGAAACCCAGCATAGTATGCAAGATTTTTACCAGTACTAAACTCATTGGAACTATATAAGACCAAAAATATTATCTTATTTGAATTTGCAGTGCAGTGACAGATCCAACTGCTGTATTTTCATTGTTTTATCATCAATTATATTAGAACATTTGTTTTTTTTTACTACATGTGACAAAAGAAAAAAACATACTTTTCTGATTGATAATTAAAAAAAAAAACTTGCTATCTCAAAGGCAAATACAACATTGACTTTATTCATTCCCTTTATGCATATGAGTTTTTCATAGTACTGCTAGAAAAGCAACATTATTTTAACAAATTGTAGCTCTATAGTCTTTAGATTGTTAGACAGCTAGATATAGTACATAAATAGATGGATAGATAGATTTTAAGAACATTTTACATAAGTACAGACATAAAACATAAAAACAGAAATATAGAAACCCTTAACAATAAAGTGCAAAAATGTAACCAATACAGTACAAACAAAACAAACCATTAAATTTGCTCTTTTAATTTGAAACGCCTCACAATAAGTTTGTGTTGAGCAATGTGACAGCAAGGCAGCAGCGAAGGCTTGGAAGGTGTGTTTCCCCTCACTTGATGGGTCATCATGTTTGCTCAGTGTCTTTAAACATCCTGTTGTCATGCTGCTTCAGGCTAAAGAGATGCCCAAATCAAATGAGAGGAGGGCTGGAGAGCTGCTGTGTTTTCTTTAAACTTTCATCTGGCACACTTCCCAAAGGATTACTGTAGATGTGAAAAGCAACTTACATTAAAGGCAGTGGAAGCCGTTTGCCAATTAAAGCAGGAATATTCATGAAAGTGCGTACTGTAAAGAAGGGGGTATATTTCCACAGGGATTTCCTCAGCTGTTTTGACTAGGTCTTCCGAACCTACAATGCCCATTATGTTACATTTTATAATGAGAGAGTACACACACCCCTGTGACCAAAAGCTATCTTGTAAAACAGAATAGTAACATCATTATTTAATCAGGTCTGTTTTATTCTTACACACAAAACTAAAAAATAATAATAATAATAAAAAAACAGTTATTTGGTTTATAGTCCATATTAGCATTGTATTTCTACTTGTAATAATATTAATAGTGTATCAATTTTGTATCTTTAACAACAGTCAAAATATATTAAAATGCATACAAAACCTTATTTAATCCACCAAGACAGACTGACAACATGCATTTAAAAACATTTATGTTAAAGTAGTTTGGTAATTGGTCACACTATGTAGAAAGCGTTATACACTTGTTAGATATTTACATAAAACTACTTAAAATATAATAGGTCATATTCACAAAGCCTTAACCACATGGCTAACTTAACACCAGTGCTTTTCAAAAACAGACAGGAAACTAAATGTTGAAGTTAAAAGCTTCATAAAATAATCTCCTACATGTACCTTGCAAAATAAGTTTCATGTGAGTTCTGTATCATTTGAAATATATATATATATATATATATATATGGTGCAAAATAAGCACAGTGGAATAATAGATGTGTGCATATGGCCATTCCCAAACCACGGGGCTAAATTATACACTTAAAGAGAAAGTTTTACTGAATATGTTCTAATAATAATTAAGTCAACCCTATGTATTGTACATTTATTTAAATGATGTGACTTATTGTGGATGATTGTCATCCATAACTTAATTGAAAACTCATAGAAATCCATAAAATTAGTAAACTGCTGTCATGCAATAGTAAATCCTTTATACCAGCTATAGATAATCAGCCATTAAATGTAAAAAACAGAATCTTTTTTTTTTTTCCTTTTTGCTTTTGATGGTGTTAACCACTAACTTAAAACAGACAAGGGGGATCTGAATGAGAAGGCATGAGACGAGCCATTCTTTCAAGGCATGGCAGCACTGCAAATGTTGCCATGTTTTCAATAGAGGGGAGAAGCCAACATGAAGAAGAGTGAAAATTAACAATGCACAGCACCAAATGACAATAGATTGAGAACAATAAGGGGGTTCTGCATTAAAAGAATGGTGAGTGCTGGAAACAAAGACTGTCCCAGTGACATCTGCTGCCCTTTGATTGTTCCATCATGTTACCAAATGTCAGAATTTGTTTTTCAGAGGTTCTGGGCAGCCCTTCATTGCCCTGCATGACAAAGTTGAAGCAGCTAAAAGATATTGTTCGTCTGGGCCATAAACAAGTTAAAGCATTTGATGTATTCTATCTCCAGAGCAGTGTTATGACTGATGGGTGAACTTGAGGATACTGGGCAAAAAAATAAAAAATTTAAGACCCTATTCATGAAGCGTAAACTCACACTTTATTGAATGGCATTTTTAAAGAATTTTTTTCAATGTTCTCTGAGGTTAGATTGAGTTTTTAATACTCACCCAAGCCTCTTTAGAAACAGCTTAACTATTCAAAATATGCCTAAAAAAACATTTAAATAATACAAGATATTTGTATTTTCTATTTTGTCAAGTGCCTTAAAAACAAAGGGCTTAGATACATATGTTTATCCATGTGTATGTACAGTATATATTTAGAATTTCCCTAAATATTAAAGAAGATCTTGTGCAAAGGGTACTGAAAGTTCTACATGGTTAAATGTTTCTTTGTCCATTAAAAAAAGTATCTGTTCTTGATTAAGGCATTTTGATGAATACTTGTGGACTCTCATATGCCATTTAAAACTTCAGTCATCATTTTTTTTATATGCGGTGAAAACCCATGAGGGCAGGGTCAGAATGTTTACTCATTCAGCAGATATATGGATACTTGCATAATTACAGTGAAATTGATGTCACTTATTATAAAGCTTTACCATAAAGAAGTGGATTGAGTGGAAATTAACTTGATATAGATATCATAACAAGGTCTTTTATCAGTGCTATGTTATATATATATTTTTTGAATATGAAGCCTATTCTTTTTATGATGAAATATGCCACCATACAATTTAAAAGCTATTAATAACAACACACAATTTGGACACACATTAAAATATATAATTGATCAGAGTGTAATATGATTCCTATGGAATGTGTCTTGGATGCATAGAAATTCTATATGTGTACATAAGCTTCAATAACATGTACAAAAATTATTGACTTACTGACACTTATTATGAAGTATAATCCATAAATCGTAAACCTTCTAGGGATGCAGAATATGAAAGATCTTGAAAATAAAAGGAGACACTGTAATTTACTAAACCAGTACATGACAACTTTTCTGAGAAAAACAGGAAAAGGATCGCCGTACAATGGACTCGCCATGCAAAGTTAATATTCACGATGACTGGCTAAACACAATAGTAATGGAAGATAGTCAAGGGGGAAGTAATGAAGAGGTCAGAGGTTGCCATTCATTGGACTATTTAATTGCACCCAACAGTCTAAATGCAAGAAATATATGATCTTAAGCAACTAAGTGCCTAAATCAGCCATCAGTGGCAGTCCCTCCCTAGTATACTGCCATTGAACGCATATAGATTATCCCTACAGGGAGGTATCGCGATGTAATGGTTTTATAAAGATAACTTTTTAGCTTAAATTTTAAAAATCCCACCATCTGTCAATATGAAATGCATACACTAAACACAGTGGCGTGGTAAAACCAGAGTTCCACCAGCATGCTGTGTGATTAGTTGATTTAGACCCCAGCTTTGCTGGCACTATCTGAATTTTTATACTTGAGTTTATAGACATTGATTTCTCAGTTAAAATCCCAATAGCGCAAGCTGTCAAGTTTCACCCCTAGCTGCGCTCAGGAGATCAATGTTTTGTTTTGTTTGGGTTTTTTTGTGTGTGTGTTTACTCTATTAATGATGACAAACACAAAGTATAATTTTATACAGATTTATATCATTGCTGCATGCTTTGAAAGCATTAAGTTGGGTAGAAATAATGCAAGAATTAATATAGTTTATAAAGGAAAAATTACAATGTGATGATGAAGAAAATGTAATTTTGGTATAGAAAATACTTTGTTATGATCAAAAATAAACCATCTGGACCCAGAGAGCTAATTGTCTGGTATACAGTTGTAGTCAAAAGTTTAATTATCCCAATGAAAAGTTATAATTTCTAGAAATTTCTCAAAAATAAATAATTATAAAAACAATCTTTTGTAGCAAATGTTTTGCTTTTGTGGATGAAGACAAAAAGTTGCAAGAAATAGTTATTTACAGTTATTTATTTCAGCAATTTCTTGCAAAACTCCAAAAATGGTAATTCACAAGTATTCATACCCTGACAAGAAAAATGAAATTAATAGCTAGTTGAGGCACCTTTTGCAATAATAACCTCTTTTAAACTATTAGGATATTTGTCAATGAGCTTTTGGCATGATTCGTTAGTGATTTTTGACTATTCTTCAATGCAAAATTGTTCCAGTTCATTAAAATTTCCGAGGACTTCTCATGTGCACAGCCACCTTCAACACATAGCAAAGATTCTCAATCAGATTTAGATCAGGACTTTGACTAGGCCATTCCAGAACCTTGATGTTATTCTTCTTTAACCATTCTGAAGTGGATTTTGATGTGTGCTTTGGATCGTTGTCGTGTTGGAACATCCAGTTGCGCTTTGAACCGAGTTTTGTGGTAGAGGGTTTTAGATGATTGTCCAATATCTTTTGGTATGCTATGGAATCCATTTTACCATGTAATAAAACTAAATTTCCTGTGCCATTTAGAGGAAAAACAGTCCCATAGAAGGATATTACCACCTCAATGCTTGACAGGAGGTATGGTGTTCGTTTCTTTGTATGCCTCACCAGACTTTCTCCAAATGTAACGAATAAATAGCTGACCAAATTTCTTGATTTTTGTTTCATCGCTTTTTGACCAGAACTCATATCCATCATTTAAATGCTGTTATGCAAATTTTAAGCAATTGCCCTTGTGATGTTTTCCTAAGAGTGGCTTTTTCCTTGGCCTGTGACCATTGAGACCTTCACTCACCTTCCAATACTCGACCCTGTGGTTGACATGGAAACCCCAGTCACACTTACAGCCAATTCACTATGAATATCTTTGGCTGTCAATCTTGTTTTGTTATTAACCTTCCTCACAATTCTTCTATCTTCCAGATCAAGGGAGCGTTGTGACAATACCATGAGTCTTTTGAACTGGGATACTGAAATGCTTATAAATCTTCTCCAGATTTATGACAATAAATAATTTTCTGCCTAAAGTCTTCAGATAGCTCTTTACTTATTGGTAATGACAGCAATCATCCTATGCCTAACCCTTTTATACGCTCTAAGCATGTTCACCTACTTTCCAGTATTTTCTAGACTTTTCTAGAATTAGGTTCTGCATTATCATATTGAAATGTCTAGACAATACTATCATAGAATCAAAGGGGATTAATAATTTTGAATTAGCATTTTTGAAGTTTTGCAAAAATAAATAAATAGACATCTATTTCCTGTAACTTTTTTTCCCTCATCCACAAAAGAAAAACTTTTGCTACAAAAGATTTGTTGTTTTCGAGAAAATTTGAGAAGTTTCCATTAGGGAGGGTCAATTTTTGACTACAACTGTATATTATGCAGCAAGTTCAGAACAGTTTACATAGAAAACATACAATTAATACAAGACATTGAGGTAATTCAATAAGGTTCAATAACTACTGTAAAAATAATAGCATTTATTGTGATTAATTTACCAAACTATTAGTACAATGTATATCAGCTGTGTGCATATTTTTTAGGGCTGTAGGTTTCTCTCTCTCTCTCTCTCTCTCTCTCTCTCTCTCTCTCTCTCTCTCTCTCTCTCTCTCTCTCTCTCTCTCTCTCTCTCTCTCTCTTCTATCTGTTTCTCTCAAAATACTTTTCTAAATGAGAATTTATCTTGTGTGGGGTTTTGGACTTCCTGTCTGCACTTTCTATATCCAGTGTTCACTTCAATAGCAGTGCTGGCAAGAGTATGGTGATCCTCCCAGGAGAAGCTTCACTTTTCAATGTGTTTGACCCACAGACTCTCTCTAAGTGGCTACCTGTCAGTTCTTATTTCAGCCATACCTCAGTGTGTACAGGAGTGCTGACCACTGCCTGATATATTACCTGTATTGATCCCCTAATAGCTGTCAGCATGGAGAAAGAGACTATTCTAAGACAGCCTTTAGGCTCTTAGCTGAGTGGGATCATAAATTCCCCCATTAAAGGTCCTTCATTCAATAACACTTTTTTTCTTTCTTTCAGAAAAGTCAAATAGTCAACTTTATATATTTTTTAAAACTTAAGTAAAACACTTCATTATGCCACTGTTTTTTTTCCATAAATTGCATAGGAGGAAATGACCTACAACTGATTAGAAATTTGGGATTGTGGGTATAAAATGAACATATCTGTATTCTTATGTATAGAAAATAAATAAAACAATAAAAAGAGTGAAATGTTGGCAGGACAAATTCTACGCCCCACATCCCTCGTCTTTACAGTACTGTAAATAGCAACATAATTTAAGACCCCAAACTTTGCTTAATTTAAAAATTCACACAAGCCTTATATGAACCCAGTTTATATCACACACTTATGCAAATACTGTTCAGAAAACAGGCTGATCAAATAAAGCCAGAATCTTTAGCACATTTGCTTTTGAATCAGAACAGCAGCATTGACACAGAAATAATGTTATGCACCCATAGGAAAAGAGATTGTTTACTGGATAAATAGAAGATCAAACAGAATAGATCTTATGCCTATTGCTTACAGGAAAGAGGACCTGATGACTGGAGTCCGAGGGCAGATGGCGAGTGGCTGGCCACTGGATTCCCTGATTAAATGCTGGAATTACATCCCAATGGGACAACTTACCTTCACACATGTTGAGCACAGAGCAAGGTAGGAATTTGAAGGATGTTTTCTGTTAATTCATCATGTAAACCAATTACAGCAAAATCTGAACACTGATTGTGTTTTTTGTGTTTCTTTTGTGCATCTTGATTATTGTTCTGCCTTTGTATACCTATAACCCTTCCTTTACTAATGTGGTGTACCCGTTGTGATGTTTATGCTATGTTCTCACAACAACTTACAGAATGGTTTCACTGGATAGAAAGGAAAAAGACCCAAATTAAATAAATAAATACATCAATAAAAAAAAATAGCATATGTATTTTGTGTTATAATGAACAATAATCACCATAAGGTAGAACTAGAGCATTAAAACCACAGACTAAGCAAATGTAACTGTGTCATAAACAAAGGTAGGTATCTGAGGTGGGTAAACCATCCACAATAACACTGCAGGTCAGAATAATTCATAATAGAAAACACTGTCATTAAGAACTGATAAAAAGTCCTCCCCCTTTTTTTTAGGAGGAAGTTAGTCTTCTGAGTAACCAAAAGTAAAATCTATAAGACCCATTTTAAATTTGATAGCCTTCCAAAATGAACTTCACAGATTACTCAGTGATACTAACCTGGCCCCAACACCTGTGCACATTGTTTGTTTGATATGTTCTATTAAATCTGTGGCTATTGTATGAGGTAAGTACTGATAGCTTTGACCCCAAAAGCAGAAACCAATGCAAACTAGCTAGAAGATTGAAAAGCAATACATAGGGTCTTCTGGTTGCTGGTGGAATCATAATAGAGTCTCCAATTACTTCCAAAGCTCTAGCCCCTGCAAGGTGGATTTACATCTAAAACCAACCTAGCCAACCACATTTTGGCTACTAACTATCGTTTAGGCTCTTAAAAGAAAAACTGACTGAGCAAAATGTTTTTTTTTCAATCTTCATACATGTTTTATCATTGATATCAACCTAGTCAGTTGTTTTTTTTGTTTTGTTTTTTGGCTTTTAAATTATACATATATTTTTTTTCCAATCTTAAAAAGACAATGCTTGTTTACACTTGTGAATAAAAACCTTTTGCAAGCATATTTTGTGTTTCATGCGCAACACTCTTTTGTTCCTCTTCCACGGCTATTTCAGCTTGTGTCGAAAGAAGAGCTACAGGGGCATTAAGTGAAGAAACTGAATGCATTTGTAGAGTTAGAGACAATATAACCTGTACTCATTCCCACTGTGACTGTCTATACAACAGGCATCTTTTCTTTCTTTTTATATTTGTTAAAGAACCAGCTGATTTGGAGCTCCCTACAAAGAGACCATCACTTGAGTTCATGCTCTACATACACCACTACTGTGCTTCTGAATGTACATATCAATTGCTGTGCCAGTCCCCTCGCCGTGTTAAATCTGCTGTTGTAAATGCTTTCTATTTTCATGTGAATTTGGCTATTGTCAGATCATTCTTTGACAGTGAGCAAGGCAATAACTAGGAGAGTGAAATAGGTTATCCAGCCCACATACTGTTGGCTTAAAGGGGATGGAAGGTCACCTGGTTAAAACAATAGACAACACCACTGAGTAGGTTCACTACCCACGCAGATAAGTTGGTTTTACATACAAATTCAAACTAAATGTCCCCAAACATTTTCTTACTTTTAACACTAGTCCTAAACTACTCCTTTTAAATGTGACTGACAGCTATCAAAACATGGAAAGTTTATTTTCACTGACCTAATCTGGTTTTGCATGTTCTTAACAATATATCATATTTACTTATCAACTCATCAGGAACCCCACTGTAATATGCAGTTTATGCAAGCAGTGTACAAAAATAGAATCAGTAAATAGAATAAATAATTCAGCAATGTACAGCACAATAAATATTTAAAGATATATATATATATATATATATATATATATATATATATATATATATATATATATATATTATATAATATATATATAAAAATAAAATTTTTTAAAACTTTAAATAAGTCTATATTTTTTGTTCTGTCTTAAATAATTTTCTTCAAATTTGTGTGTCCTACTATATAGGTGAAACAAGAAGTACAATTAATGGCATTTTATTTTATGTTATTTTTGTTTGTATTTTTTATTTATTTGTGTTCTTACTTTGTATATCCTGTTTGTAATTCATTACTTTATTTTGGTAATGTTATTTTCATTAATCTACTGGAAAGAAATTCTTGATACAGACCATAGTGTTAAACATAACCCAGGGTGCAGTAATAAATGTTTCACAATAACTCCTAAGTAAAGAAATCCTTATGGTCCAAAGCATTTACAGTAAAGAGTAACATGCATCCCCATGCTCCAATGACATGACATTTCAGGTTCTAGAAGACTAACCCACATTATCCTTCATAATCCCTCAAGCTTTACATTTAAATACATAGCAATTGGAAAGCTTCAAAGCCTGGGGCAAAAGGACCTGATTGACCTTCCTTTCTCTTAACTCTCAGTGCAAACAGTTATTAGAATATTTTAATAAAATTGTTGATTTACCAAGGCCCATTCTAAGGGTTAGCAGTCCAGAGGACTGAACTGGATTAGTTAAAAAGCACTTAGGTCTCTCCACCTCTGATAGCATTACTGCAAGAGTAGAAGGCTAATAATCAATTCCCCAAGACCCAATACCCTGATAAGAGCTTGCATATGCTCAGGTATTACACTGCAGCTTATGACCATTGGCACTGGCCACAGTAGTTTAGTCCAGCTGATGGATGGAAAAGGGTTTGGTCAGCAATGAACCCATCAATACCTGTCGCTCAGATTTAACAAAGCTTACTGAAATGCAGTCAGAAGGCCTGCGAGTTTATCTATTTGTTAGTCCCCCTCCCCCACCTCCTACTTTTGGCACATTCTCTCTTCTAATCAGGCCTCCGGGTCTTTGTGTGATAGATGCCTGGAAATAGAGGCACAAGCAGATTTACAGGTGATCGTGACAATGGCTATGATAATGACTGTAGGGCAGTCCTGGGGGCTGAAGGCATAATGTGCAAAAGCATCCTTCCTAGTATTAAATGCTTCCTAATAAGTCCTGCCGCCAGATGACTTTATGATCCATATCCTTCTGTGAAGGCCAGTGTAATCTGCCCTATTATGAAAAAAAGGACAATGAGCTGCGAGCTATCTCATTTTTTAATGTCTTCTTAAATTGCTTTCAGTACGAGAAACATACAACAATACTGAGCATACAGGTATCGAACCCCTGTTCCAAGTTATCAAAATGAGTTAATTTATATTTGCATTGTTAATGAACACATGTGAAATGTTCAATGAATTAATGTTTATTTCAAATGCATTAAATAGGTAATTATATGCTATTTAGTTCAAGTATTTGTAATAACATTTGCATGACAGACACTATACAGTGACATTCAAAAGTGGGTTAACTAAGCAATTAATTACAGTAACTGGTATTTGTAGAATGCTGACTTCTCTGAATAACCCCATCCAGGTGGAATACACCTGTGAGTGATGCCAGCTGGTCTCTGACCTTGAGGCAAGGCTGGCTGGACTGCACAGAATGATAGAAGCAGAATATTTTATAGAACAGTCTTTTAGACACTGTGCACTCAAATAGAGGAGGGGGAGTGAACAACAGTCAGTAACAGGTAGGGACTGGGTTACAGTGGGGTGGAATAGAAGGAAAAGTAGTGCACCCTTTGCCAAAACAGCTACTGCAGAGCTGCAGAGTTTTGAACCAGACACTGCAAACACAATGGAGGGTGTGGTGCGGGCCAGGGCATCACGGTGCCGCAGCTCTCCAGGGGAAATTCAAAAAGGGCAGCAATAGTCACAGGGGACTCAATCATTAGGAACATAGATAGTCAAGGTGCAGCCATGATCCTGAGTCAGTGTGTTGCTTACCCGGTGCCCGATATCACAATACAGGTGGACGGGCTCTTGACCTGGGCCGGGGAGGATCCAGTTGTCATATTTCACTTAGGAACAAACGACACAGTTAAAGAGTCAGGATGCTCTGTTTCGCAAGAGGTGGGGGTGTCACAGGACTTCTAATCGCACCTGGTACATTGGTGTACTGGGTCAGATCTGCCCAACTACTACCCATGGCCACCAGTCCCATTGTTCAGCCAATGTGTCTTGTCCATATCTTCTTCTTCTGTTGCTCTGTATAAGGACTCGCTCACCTGGCAAAAGTGGCAGGTCTTTAGCACCTCTGTCATACCTGGCTTTGTCTCTTTGGGCGGCCTTTGCTGCTTGCTCCCTTACATTGTCATAAGCCAGGGATGGTCATTTGTGATGAGGTGGCACCCACTCTTCTGTGCTTACCTCTTCTCCCACCCTTGCTCCCATCAACACCTCTACTGGCAGTCGTGCATTGCGGCAGAACATCAGATAGAAAGGTGTGTATCCAGTGGTTTCATGAACAGCATTGTTGTAGGCATTCATTCTTTCAGGTAATTGCCGCATCCATTGACCTTGTTGCTCGGCCTCCAAAGTGCCCAGCATGTTCAGGAGGGACTGGTTAAACCGCTCACAAGACCTTTTCCCTTGTGGGTGGTAAGGCGTTGTTCAACTCTTCCTACAGCCATAATATTTGCATAGCTCTGTCATCAGTGTTAGTTCAAAATTTGGGCCTTGGTCTGAATGGAAGCACTCGGGGCACCAAAAAATCTGGATAATGTGCTGTGAAAGTGCTTGTACAGTACTATGTGTTGTCTAGTCACGTATCAGGATAGCACAGGCATACTTAGTGAGCAGGTCTGTAGCCACCAAGATGTTCTAGAATCTATCAGTGGATCGACTCAAAGTAAGAAAGTCCATTGCAATTACCTCTAGTGGAGCACAAGTGGTTACCGATATCAGTGGCACTACTCTGTGGCAACGCCTTACTCAGAGTACAGCGTCAAGATTGTCAACCAGTGCGATGTATGTTTATCCATCCCAGGTTAGTAGAATCCTTTCCGTCGTATCAACAGGGTTTTGTCTGCTCCCAAGTGCCTGGACTGAACATGGTAGGCCTCCCACATCAATCACTCCTGCTCCTGGGGGACAAGAATCTGGCGATACACTTCCTGGGTTCCAGGGTCTTGTAAATGTTGCACAAGGACTCCATCACAAAGGTCCAAACGAGGACACTGCAACAATAGCCTGATTACTTCTCTTAATCCTCGCTTTTGTTTTTCAACAGTAGGTGCCTCCTTGCATCCTACATACAGTCATACCTGCGATAGCATGAGGTCTGCCTTCTGGAGCACTTCCCACTGCTCAGGGTCCCATGATGACGATAGTACAGGGTATTCCACCTGCTCTACTACCTGCAAGGGTAATCGGGACAGCTCATCAGCATTACATTGACTTTGCCTGGTCGACACTTGATTTCATACTGATAATTTGCAAGCTGAGCTGCCCAACGCTGATCGGTAGCTCCAGATTTAGCTATTTGAAGGTGGACTAATGGGTTGTTATTAAGGCTGTCACTCGATAAAAAAATTTGATTGGTTAATTTATGGGCATTAGTTGATTAATTGGTTGATTAATCGGTAGATTTATCCTGGTACATTTTTAATAAAGGTAACAATCTTGTAGCGGCTGTCCTACATAGTAATACATAAAAAATCTATAGAATCTAAAGTAAAATAAACCCAATGGGAATTTGGTCATTTTTAAAAGTCCTTTTATTTTAGTAAATTTAACTTTAATCTATGTAATCTATCTACTGTATGTAGTTTAATAGCAAAATATACTGTAATACACAAGAACTGAGAATGGATTTTTTTATCTTTCATGAAAACATATATAACCCTTGTGGCTCCTTATGAACAACTTTTTTTACATTATGTTTAGTGCTTTTCAGGACAGGTACACATTGGTTTAAACAATTTGAACAGTAAGTAATGTAATATTAACAGTATTAATATCAACAAAACAAAATGCCATACTCACAGCTTATAACACTAGTAAACAACATTTTGTCGCCTGAAACCATGCCAGGCCAAATGAAGGAATCATGACTACATAGTCAACTGTGTTGAAATGAACTTTGTACATCCAACTTGCAACAACTAACAACTCCCTTTTCACCAACATAGTTTTAAAATGAATAAAGTCCGTTACAGAAAATGTAAGAAGTGTGTGTGTGCGTGTGTGACAAAAAAAGCAGATACAAACTGACATGGGAAGCCTTCTCGAGCCCATTCTTTCTCAGCAGGAGAAGTTAGGAAATGGAGTTAACAATGCCAAAAAATAATTCTGCCCCATTAAATTGTGAAAATGTTTCATCTGCGATCAACTCTTTCGTTGATTAATCTGTCTGATTAATCTGTTAATCAGAGCAGCCCTATATATCTGTTATCTGAATATATCTGGAAGTCAGACCCCACAAATAGTCTTTGAATTTCTCAGTGACTGCCCACTTTAGGGCTACAAATTCCAGTTTAAACAAGCTATAATTAGCATTGTTATGTTTGGTGGGATGAAGGTTTTGGCTTGAGTATGCCACCACTCTCTCCTGGCTTTGCACTTGAGCTAGCACTGTTCCTAGTCCCTTCTTGCTAACATCAGTGTATAAACAAAAAGGCTGTGAAAAGTCTACAAATATGAGTACAGACCCCTCCGTCAGTCTCTGCTTCAATGTCTGGAGCGCCTGTTCGCAGTCCAAGTCCAATATGACAAACTTTCTTACCTTTCCCTCGGCACACCAGTCAATAGTGCATAGAGTGGACTCGCAATCTCCGTAAAATGTTGCATAAAGCGACGATAGTGTCCAGCAAACCCTATAAACGACCTCACCTGTTGTACTGTTTGTGGCACAGCCCAGTCTACCTTCTAAGGGTCTGGGGATACTCCTTCGGCGCTAACCACATGTCCTAGGAACTTCACATGTTTCTGAAATATCCGACATTTCTCAGGTTTCAATTTTAGACTACACTTAGACAGCCATTCAAACATGTTCTCCAAGTCACGTAGATGTGTTTTAAAGTCCAAAGCAAAAACAATACCATCATCCAGATACACTAACAAGGCTTCAGTTACTAACCCCCCTAGACAGCTTTGCATGAGTCTCTGGAAAGTAGCGGGGGTGTTACAGAGTCCAAATGGCATGCGGTTGAACCCATAAGGGGAGCAAAAGCCAGTGGGGATCTGATGGCGCACTCCACCTGTGCACCCAAAATCATGAGAAGCAAACACGCCACCTCACTTAAGGAGGAGAGCTGACAGTTGTTGTTGCCATTCTTTGGAAAGCTCTTCTCCCTAAAGAGCTAATTCCATTAAGGCCTCCTCCTGTCCAGCCTCCATGCCGACATTCTGAACTCTGACCTCCAGCACGCCGGTGCTCACATGCTGTCAACTCCAGTTGATCATGCACTTTCACCTTGGAGGGGTTGCAGGTCAAGGTCGCAATACGCTGATAGCGACCTAGAGAGACGATAAATGGTTTAAGGTTCCTTATCCAAACTGGGACACCCCCACGGTTTACCACACCAGTGATTCTTGCTGCATATAATGCCCCCATCTGGTCCAGGAGTTCCACCAACACACACTGTCCACTCTTCACTCCAGAGAGGACTCTTGCCCACAGCACCACATCACTCTTGGCTGGCACTTTAACTGTCTAAATTCAGGGATGCTCCTTCCCTATTGCCCTGCCAACCTATTGTCAGCCAGCCTGTATAATTCATATCGCACCCGATCCAATCACCAGTTTGTTTTTGTCCAGTAAAATCTACATCACCCAGCAGCCTCTCTGCTGTCACATCTAAACCACCTCATACAGCCCTGTATCTGTACAAAAACAAACAATACTCTTTGTGAAAAAAAAAACATGAAAAAACAAAAGCGCCAATAATAATAAAGAAAAAAAATTATAAAATGTGCTCCAAATATTGTAAATCAAAAAGTGAATTAAAACACACACATACAGAATTGGTAACGTGCTCAAAAGAAAAGTGCTTAAAAAGGCTGCATAAGAGTGACAAATTCAGTCACCCTGTGACATGTGCTAAATAAATTTATAGACTGGGCAAAGGATTTAAAGTAGAGCCTCTACAGTAGTTTTCTCAGAAATACTGCTGGTGCCACGCGCAGGGCCAAGACACAAAGTGATGAATAGAAATTGTAACACATGACTATAAAACTGGTGTAGGCAAGAGGGGCACAGGTTTATGGGGCACTGGGGAACCTTCTTGATGTGGCATGGCCTGTACAGATGTGATGGGCTGCACCTGAACAGGAGGTGATCCAGTGCAGTGGGGAAGACAGTTAACAAAGTAATCAGGCAGAGTTTAAACTAGGGACTTGGGGGGCAGGGGGCAGGGGGGCAGGGAGGCAGGGAGGCTAGGCTACACAGCAAACAACAAAGTGCAATCAAATTACTGCTGATGCTCATAAACTTAAATGCCTATATTTAAATGCAAGAAGCATTACAAATTACAAGCATTACAAATGTGGATAACTATGCCATTATAGGAATAACGGAATCCTGGTTAACTCCAAATGATGGAGACAAGTTTAACATGGAAGGATATAGGTTAGTTAAGAAAGATAGACCCAATAAAAGAGCGGGAGGGGTAGCAATATACATAAAAATTACTTAGAATGGCAAACACTGGAAAGTAATGGCAACAACAATGAATCAATATGGATTAAGTTAAATGATAACAAATCTAAAATTTTAATAGTGGGAGTCTGTTATAGGCCCCCAAGTTCTGGTGAATCATTAAACAAAAACTTATATGCAAGCGCTGAATAAATAAGGAAGGAGACACCTTAATTATGGAAGACTTTCCAAACATAAACTGGAACCACATGCTCTCAGACAACAGTTCAGACATTGGGAATGATAGAGTTAGTGCAAGATTGTTTCTTATCACAAATGGTGAATGCCCTGACCAGATACAATTCATGTCTAGATTTGGCATTAACAAACAATGAAGCAAGGATACACAAATTACAGGTAATATAGCTATGGAATAAGTGACCATAACATGATAGAGTTTGTGGCAAATAAAGCAAGGGTAGTACATAAATCAAAGACAATGGTTTACAATTTCAGGAGAGCAGATTACAAAGGAATGCAAGAGGAGTTTCTAAACACAGCCTAGGACAGAATATTGATAGATAATGAAGTTGAAACAATTTGATTAAATTTAGGGATATAATGTTAGAAATGCTGGATAAATGTATCCCAAAAATGAGAAATAGTAAACTTTAGAAAAAGAAACTGAAAACGATGGGTAAATCGATCTATTAAGCTGGGTAAGTAAAAATAAAAGAGGTATGTAGAGACCTAGAACAGACTAGGAGGGCGAAAAGGAATTAGACAGACAAATAGCGTTAGATAGTAAACTTAAATCCAAGAGGGTTTTTCAATATGTTAATCCTAAAAGGAAACTAAAAGAGGAAGTCAGTAGTTTACGTGACAGCAGCGTTAATTTAGTTACTAAAGACAACCAAGTCGCAGATGTACTTAATCAATATTTCATACAAGCATTTACCAAGGAGGATTTATACAATATACCAAAGTTAACAGAATGTACACAAACACCATTACCAGAGTTTGTTATAAAAGAGAATGAAGTACTAAGAGAGCTACTAGCACTTAAAATAAACAAATCCCCAGGGCCTGATGGAATCTGTCCAGGAGTCATCAGGGAAACTAGAGAACACATTTTTAAACCAATATGTTACATATTCAACAAATCTATACATAAAGGAGCCATCCCACTGGACTGGAAAACTGGCAATGTTGTTTGTATATTTAAAAAGGGAGATAAATTGGACCCTGGGAACTACATACCTATAAGTTTAACACCAATCATATGTACAATTATGGAAATTATAATACGTGGAGAAATATTTATATAACATAATTATAGGAGACAGCCAGCGTGTCTTTAGGGAGGGTAGATCTGTTTAACTAATTTACTAGATTTCTTTCAGGAGGTGACTACAGTGGACAAGGATAGTGCGCATGACATAATCTACTTAGATTTTCAAAAATCATTTGACAAAGTAACACACAAAAGACTGTATCTAAAGATTAAATCAGTAGGAATAAATGGTAAAGTAGCAGCATGGTTTCATAACTGGTTACAAGATAGAAAGCAGAGAGTTATAATTAGAGGCCAGGCATGAAACTGGAGTAACTTAACAAGTGGGGTACCACAGAGGTCAGTATTGGGACCATTGTTATTCCTAATCTATATAAATGGCTTAGACTAAGACATACTTAGTAAACTATGCAAATTTGCAGACGGCACAAAACTGGGAGGGGTGGCCAACTCTCAATCAACAACTTTACTAATACAAAAGCTATTTAGACAAGATTCAAGCTTGGGCTGACACATGGCAGATTAAATTTAATGTAAATAAATGTAAAGTCTTGTAACTGGGCATAAAAACATTAGAAGCAAGTACAACATGAATAGTAATTAAATAAAGTAAACTATGTATGAAAAGGTCTTGGGGGGGTAGTATTAGATTAATCTCTTAAGCCAACTAGACAGTGCAGAGAAGCTATAAAAAAGGGAAATAGAATGTTAAGTTATATAGCCAAGAAAGTTGAATGTACTGGGTACAACCATACTTAGAATAGTGTGTACAGTTCTGGTCCCCATAATGTAAGAAAGACATAGCCTTGGAAAGAGTACAGAGGAGAGCAACACAATTAATTCCAGGATTAAAAGGCATGTCATATGAAGATAGACTGGAAGAGCTGTAGAGCCTAGAAAGAAGGAGAGCCAGAGGCAACTTAATAGAGGTATTTTAAAATTATCCTGGGGTTTAACAAAGTAACTGCTGAGAATTGTTTTTCACAGGTCACAGAGAACAGGATCGGGGCATGAGTGGGAGAAGGAGCTTTTTCACAGAAAGGATGGTGAACCATTATAACAGGCTGCTGGACAGAGCTGTTTAAGTAGAGACTATCGGATCCTTCAAAAAAAGACTGAATGCTGTCATGAACAAAACTGTATAACTCTCAATACAATAAGACCTGAAGGAAGGCGGCCCATCTAGCCATAGGTTCCCAGAGGTTTCATTTACTCTACTAACTGATTATGTTTTTTTTTTCCTCTCCTGAGTGCTAACGGACCACGCTGGCACCAAAGCGAGCAAGCATAGGTGGGCCGAATGGTCTTTCCTCGTTCTGGAATTTCTTATGTAAAAATAAATAAACTGTTAAAAAGTAATTATGGAAGGAAATATGAACATCTTGAATTAGTAGATTACTTTTAAAATGACCAGATTTAAACACCAGTTCATGTATTGCTCTGAGAAAATTAATTGAAGGCACTGCAAACAATGCCGGCATCTTTATTCTTAAAGACCATACAAGGAACAGACCTAACACACTGAATGCTGTCCAAACTAAGCAGGGTGATTAGAGCTCCTTTCAAGTAGACTAACATTATGACTATTTGATGGGTTTTTATTAAGGAACTTCAAGAAGGATGTTCCATTTGTACTGAAACATTTATGAACCCTTATGACACTCATTTCCCTTTAAAGTGCCCTAACCATTGTTTATGTTCCCTTAGCATCTAAGTTACACCCCAGCACCTTCCTTTTGTGCCTTGACCATTTTTAACCCTCTGTAAATAAAAATGTAAAAACATTGAATTAAATTCTTGTGGAGAAAGACAATACCTGAAAAAAAAAAATCAATTTATAGACAACAATACATATACCAGCACATTTGTTCAATAAACATGTTAGCCAAATCTATTATTAAATTTTATGACTATTTAAGGGCCTGCTCATGATGAAATAATGGTTATTAAGGGTTTAGTATGAATACGTTCATCTTGTGAATCAACTCTTGTTTACACATCAGTTCAATAGAAAAGTATTATGTTCGTTCAAACTCAATAACAATTGAATGAATGATTTTATAAAGTTAAAAAAGGGTAAAACATGAATACTGAAAAAAACAGCATTAACCCTTTGTGGTCCTATGTCAGACCAGGTCCTGCACTTCAATATTCCCTTTCCAGTCCGATGTCAGACTCTGTCTGACATCATCAAAAAGATGTAAAGCACAGGTTTCTAGTAGTTTTTTCTCCAGAAAAAGCTAAGAAAACCTTTCAATGGCTGAGTGAGACCGATAGGAACTGAATGAAGCTGGAAAAAAAGGGGCGTATCTCATAGCCCCATGCACTACAGAGATAACACGGACATAAGCAAAGGTGATAGCTGATTCTGCATCCAGTGCTCAAAGAATATCACAGACATTTGCAGAGCTTTTTGAGATGTTATAGTAATAAAATAATGACTTGGATTGCATTATTGAGGAGTTTGGTGATAAAACGAGTGATCAGGAGATGATTTATCAGCATGTACGTCTATAAAGAGGTATGTGAAAAATACAGCGAACAAGGGGTGAGGCTTGGCTGGAGATACAGTACTGAGTGTCCTTTTGTGATTCAATGCCTTTTAAACCTGTCTTACTCCAAAAAAAATTAAACAATGTGTGTGAAAATAAATTGGACCTGATGCACCTGAAAAGCGCTGAATAAATGGACTACAAAGGGTTAAACTATATACAGTATATCCACTGTTGCCTTTTGCCCTTCTTTATCCCTTAGCATAAATCATTTCTCCATTTTCAATGTTACTTCACACAGCTTTTCCTTCTTTTAACAGAGTTAAAAGTATATCAGATTACACAGGATAATTGTCATTGTGCAGTTGATTACCTTACATACATGCTGCATCCTTGTTCCCGCAAAAGCATAACAAATACATTTAAATTCTGTTAAATTGTTGTTTCTCCTTCTTTGGTATAGTTTATGCACCTTCATAAATTATTGTTCCAACTAACTCTTTTTAACCTGGACATTTTAACCTTTAAATCCAAGACTACATAATGGTCAGCATTGAAAATTGTGTGGTGGCTGTTCAAATATGAATACAGGAAATAATATATTTTCTAATTTACTGATTAAGGAATCTATATTCAATTCACAAGTCGGTGGCTTGACTTGGTGCTCCTATGTGCAATAGTGCTACCACTCTCTACTGCAAGGTAGAGTATAAGTATTAGTATAACTAATTGGAACGGCTCTGCTGGTCAGTGTGGAAATTATGCTGATGTGCTAGGATTCTGAATGGGAGACATGAACAGTTTTACTGGAGATAAATAGTGATGTGGCCTACACTTTTTTGTAGGTGCAAATGGTCTCAGTTGAAGAAATCCACACAAGCCGCTTATCCTAGTAAAAAGAGCAACACAATGAATGGACCTCGGCCTTTTCAAAGAGGTTAATTTCACATTTAT